>NW_017304522.1:208149-218452 GCF_001594115.1 Trachymyrmex septentrionalis | reverse complement strand
ATATATATATATGTGTGTGTGTGTGTGTGTGTGTGTGTGTGTGTGTATTAGGTTCATCTTTTTTGATTTTCAAATTTTTTCCACGACACTCCTTAAAATGGTTCCAATCCATAAAAAAATAATTCCTGTCAAATTTCAGCTCAATCGAACAACGAGAATTCGTGCTGACAGCTCATCACATTAAATATTTGAGTTCTCTTATATTACACTATCAACATTGTTTTTAAAAGATATTTTCCACAAAATTCAGTCCAGAGGATTTTTCTTTTTTTTTTTAACATGTCTTGTTTTTCTGCATTGTTTGAGACTTCATACGGCTCATTTAAATAATTAGGTGAAAATTGTTAATAATTACAAAATAAAAATAAGTAATTCAACTCTGGTATATACGCCGCTGAATGGTCCTTATTTTCTGTCATTTGATTTTTCGCTTTAGTTTTAGGAACCACCTAACTTGTTTTAATGAATAGAATATAGATAAATACGGATAAATATTTAGTAAATATTTTAATACAAAATTAGCATTCACTAGTTTAAATAAATTAATCAGATTCATTATAGTGTAAAAAGACATTCTTCCAACGGACGCAAAGAAAAATGTTATCTATAAAATTTCATACAATGCCTGTGACGCACTGTATGTAGAACAGACTGGAAGGAAACTGAAACTAGGGAGGTTTAGAGCATCAAAAGTACATAAATTGGAATACCAATAATTATTCGATGATTACGGAGCATAAAATTAATTACATGATTTTGATTAGGCGAATGTCGAAGTACTTGATGTTGAACGTTTTTTGAATAAACGGTTAATATCTGAATGCTTTTACATTCATACGCAAAAGAATGATCTTAATTTACGGTCGGATACTAAAACTTTACACTACACTTATTTACAGATTTTAAAAGATAATAGTTTTTAAGTTTCGATTTGTATAATGCGACTTAATTGTTTCTATTTTTTATTTGTTTCCCCTTCTTTTAATATTTATTTAGTTGACCAACACGTTACTCAGGATTAAAATTTATCAGTTATGTTTTTGACGCTCTATTGTAAGTATACTACTTGTTATTTAATTAATTTATTTCTGTAACAATGCTTAATTTCATATACAATACTTTTTAATTTGATCCAAAGTTTTAAGACGGTTTCTTTGTATTGTATGTTGAGCTGAGTCACCTTCTTTTTCCTGTTTTTTTTTTAAATTTTTAATCAATTTATGGACAATTTGATGTTAACAGATTTTTGCAACAACAAACCTGTAACTTTGTTGATGACTCAAATTAGACTTACAAGAAGGGATATATTATGTCTTGTAATTGCTGAAGAGAATTCCAACGAAAGTCGAAATGTACAGTTTATGGATTATATAATGAAATAAAAAAGTTTAAGTATTCTTACTTTATTACTTTATGCTACTTATTTGCTACTTATGGATTATATAATGAAATAAAAAAGTTTAAGTATTCTTACTTTATTACTTTATGCTACTTATTATAACTTTATGCTACGTATTTATTTACGTATTGATTTATTTACGCCGTACTCTCATTATATAGGCCTGTTGGATTCTCCTATTAATTTTGAATTTGGAGAGTCTGTATTGAGATTACATTTTGAATTGATAGATAAATAATACTTTTAAAGTTTTAGATTAATAGAACAAAAATAGTGTCGATTAACAAATGAAATTCTGTCTGAAAAAGTATACTTTTTAAAATTCCTTCATTGATAGCTTTTCATAATTTATGGGTTACGAATTATAACAATAACTAATATAAAAATGTGTTCTTAGCTCAAGAAAATCAATTTTCTAACTGCAATGATTTCAAAAGGGTTCCTTTCTTAGCATCCGGAAACTGTTTGCAATAGTCTAATAACTCTTAATAAAAATTGTTTTTAATCGTCATCCTCTGTTATAATAGTGCTCGATAATTAGTTTTATGCCTCGGTCAGCTGTGTCATTATTCGAAATTGTTACAGACGTTAGAAAATTGATTTTACAACAGTGCTAGGATTTATTTGCATATTTTGGCCAATTTTCAGTTTGGTTTCCGCCTCTTATTTCATCAACTCACGCGCAGCAGGGACAGGAACTAAGCTAAAAATCGGCCGAAATATGCAAATAAATCCCAGCACTGTTTTACAGCTAAGTTAACATATTTTTATATTAGTTATTAATATGTTGTTTTTCATAATTTATAATATATAAATTATGAAAAACAATCTCCGGCAATAATATTCTTGAGGTTTTGCACAGGTGCTTTCATTGTATACAATATTTATAGGTAAATAATACTAAAAAAATTTTAATTTTAGATTAATAGAAGAATAGTACCGACTAACAAATAAAATTCTGTCTAAAAATATTTTAAAATTTCCAGTGATTATGCGAGTTTTCTTCGTATCCAAATCCATTCTTGCCAACGTTTCGTGAATCTTGCAGTCCACTTCATCAGGGCGAGGAGCAGCCTGATACTGAGCTATTCCTCCAGGCCGTTCCCTTTATATTACGCTGCTTGGAGTAGTGGGACAGCTTAGTATCAGGCTGCTCCTCGTCCTGATAAAATGGACTGCAAGGTTTACGAAACATTGACATTCCAAGAATGGATCTTGACACGGAGAAAACCCGTGAAACGCATGTTGATAATGTACTTTTCGATTCAGTTTTTTATTAGGAATAGCACTATATTAGTTAGGATATTATTTAAAAAACACCCTGTAGAGACACACACACGCACACGCGCGCATGCACGCACGCACGCACACGCACACACACACACACACACACACACTGCCAAAAAAAATTATGACATAGAAAAATTTTGGGCAATAATTGCCCACTTTGACCGACGATAACCTTGCGAAAAATTATCATAGGATAACGTTTTTTTTTTTTAATTAAAGCTTGAAATCTCTATTTTAAGACGCTATGGCCAGATTTTAAGTTTAATGCACCCTTATCAATATAATTCTCAAAATATGAGGGCGCGTGCGCGCATGTATTTGTCATATTAAAAATTACAAAGTTTGATGGAATGCACTTGACTGTCTTTATAAAATTTTTTTAGGGAATGTTGTTTGCAGGCATAAAGTTCAGATTTTCCCCTTTAATTAAAAAAAAAACGGCAAATTTTTTAAGACAAAATTTTCACACACCTGAGATTTTTAATTTGTTAATCTAACATTTTTGCACTGAGCATATTTTATCAGAAACGATATTTTAAATATACAGCAAAAATGTATTATCTGTATGACGCGTCATCGTACATGGATGTGTGTTCTAAAAATGTGTGATTTTTATATTTGATTTTAACAATTCTACTTTTTAAATTTTAATATGTTCAACAAAACTTCAGTGCATTGCTTTCGTGATAATTACATATTTACTTCGTGATAACAACGCTGCATCTTTGTCAATGCGAGTGACTTAAACATTATGGACATGTGAGCTAATTATTGTTGTATCATTCTTGCTGAGGAGGACTCCAAAGAGAGTCGAAACGTTCAAAATAAGGAAGACATCAATCTAATTTCTGATTATTAATTGTTCACTAAATAATTGCACCATTTATCGATGCTGACTCTCATTAGACTATTATAGTTTTTTTTTTGTTATTGTTCAAAAATTTATATTTATATTAAATAAAACTAAATATAGGTATAAAGCTCACTTGTATCAAAACAATGTAAAAGTAACACAAGGATATATGAGCAAAAGCTAGATTAGTTGCTAAAACATAATATTATATTTCAAATAATATAAAATGAAACATACGTTTCGACCAAACATTTAAGTCATTATCAATGTCGTTCCGATAAATATAACAATAGTTACATCCTAATGTGTATACATTCGCAAGTTAAACAATTTATATTCTAACGACTATAATTACATACAATCTAATTAATTAAAATAAAAAGAAAATACGCAATTTAATGCACGAAACCTGCATGTTGGGTGCGGTCGAGTTATCACTACGAATGCTTCGAAGCATTTTTTTATTAGTCAGAAAAATTCTTTCTTCTGATTGGTTAATTAAATGCTTTGAAGCATTTGTAGTGGCAACTCGACCACACCCATTATAGCCATTAGAATATAAATCGCCCAACTTGCGAATGTATAACCATTAGGATGTAACTATTATTATATTTACCAGAACAATATTGATAACGACTTTATTATTTGGTCGAAATGTATGTTTTATTTTATTTTATTTGAAATATGATTATGTTTTAGCAGCTGTAATTTAGTTTTTGCTCCCCTATACTGAAAAAAATCACGTCACACAATTGCATGATGAAATCATGTAATTAAAACACGTAAATCATATAATGGATTGTTTCAAATCAGTACATGATTTTTAAAATTACGTAATTTGAAAAGTCACATAATGATATGTTCTTTTTTCTATCATTCAATTCTTTAAAATTTGACAAATATAAAAGCACATGATGGATGGAATTATTTCTAATATCATGTAATTTTCAAATCACATTACGTCATTTAAAAAAATCATGTACCGATTTGAAACAATTTGTTACGTGATTTGTATGTCTTAATTACATGATTTTATCGTGTCATAATTTTTCGTGTGACATAATTTTTTTCAGTAGGGTCATATATATCCTTGTGTTACTTTTGCATATTACTTATTAAGAATTATTGAATGTTTTTACCACCTGCGGGGGTATAAGTCATTTTCCCCTTTATCAAATTTATAAATTAATGAAGCCACCTGGGAGCGGTTAGATGCCTAGAGGCGGCAAAATGTTTAACCGTCACTACATACACACACGCACGCAAGTACGCACGCACGAACAAATACAAACACAACTTTTACTTTAGAAATGATTATCACACATTGTTTATATATAAATTTTCTTAAAATCTAACGAAACATAAAAAATACATTAGATAGTTAAATATAAAACTTTCGCTAAGACAAAATTAAAAGTAATGTACATTGCACATAAATACGATAGTCTTATAATAATAAAATATTAATCAAGCCTCAATTCAATATTTTCTTATATATAGAAGAGCAAATTAAAATCAAATTTTATTTACGCAAGTATAACGTAGAATAAGTAAACAAATGTAGAAATGGCAGATACACAAAAATATGTAAATTTAAGGAAAATAAAAATTATTACGAAAAAAGCATTCACAGAACAATGCATTACGACAGACGTAAACAATAAAAAAAATAAGAATTATTATTTCAAATATTACGATATTAACTTTGTAATGAAGTTTACTTTTAACGAACTACACTTGATTATGTTTATGTTTAATAATTATATACGTATATATAAGTATATATATTATTTTATTTACATATACATATACGAACATTTATATACGTAACACATTTAAAAAGAAGTAACGTAAAGAATTGTTTCTGTGTCAAAGAGACAGTGAAGAATATTTAAACTAGCAGTCTGAATTACACCAGATACCTCGAACTTGAATTGTTTGATGGTTTTACATTTACCTGTCATTTGGTCGGACATTTTTCCTGTCGCCCAACCTAGGCTCCTTTCCACTGCCATCTTCCATTTCTTATATCTCGCGTCCCTTTCTACAAAAAAAAGGAAAGATACAGTAAAAGTTGTATCGTAACCGCATATTGTATATTTTCAGAAAAATAAGTCATAAAATTGTTAAATTACTCAATTCGAAAGTTTACCTTCCGGTGTGGTAGTTGGAAGAAAAGTGTCGGTTGGTACTGTTTCTACTTCTTCGCCTTCCAGATCCCAAACATCTATCCCTTCAGCATGTCCGGCAACCATCGCTACACCTAAGGCCGTGATGTCAGGCATAGTTGACCTAACTATTAGTCGAAATAATTAATTTCCAAAAAGTAGCAATTTCTACAATAGGAATTAAAATAAAATATTATCACATTAGCTACATTTTTAGTTCATAAATGCTTGTCAATGTACTTACATACTGGTGTACCGCATAAATCGGCTTGCAATTGCATAAGCAAATTGTTAGTTGACATTTTCCCATCTGTATTTAACTTCGTTAACGGAAATCCGCAATCTTTGTACATCGCTTCAAGGATGTCCCTGGTTTGAAAGCATACTGCTTCGAGGGACGCTCTAATTATGTGTTGTTTCGTAGTAAATGCAGTAAGTCCACAAATTATTCTGAAAGAAAAAAGTAGATCTTTTTTAAGTACACTTACTAACTCGCATTCAACATTACAACACAAACAACACAAAGTCTAAAATTATAAGATATAAGGTCTTTAAGTCGTCTTATGACCTGATTTTAGACTTTTTGTCTGGGAAACTTTCTATCAAACAAAATATTTCAAAAATATTATAACATGCATCACGTGTAATTTATTAAATAACTTCCCTGGTAAAAAAATTGTGCTGAAATTATTCCACGTTTTGGAACATTTCAGCGAAATTGCTAAAAATTTGCTGAAATTTCACTGAAAGTAAATTTTTCAATTAACATAGTGAAAAATCGCTAAAATTAAACTGAAATTTTGTTGAAATGCTGAAATTTTGTTGAAAAGTGTTTCAAAACGTGGAATAATTTTAGCAACATTTCTCCACTAGGGTTTATAAATAATTTCAATTTCTACATTGTTTATATTTACAGAATAAAAACTCAATAAATAGTCCGAACAATTTTTATAAAATTCTACTAACCCTCTTGCATCTTTTCTCCAATAAGGTGCATATAACCCTGTGAAGGCGGGTACAAAGTAAACGTCTCCCGTACTAAATACACTTTGAGCTAAGTGTTCACTTTCATGAACATCTTTTATGAGCTTCATATTATCCCGTAGCCATTTTATAGCTGCACCTGCAACTGCAACTGAACCTTCCAATGCGTAAACAGGTGGACTTTTCGGACCTAACTGATATGCGACGGTCGTAACCAATCCATGAGAAGAGTATACTCTCTGAAAGAAATACGTAACAGATAATACAGATGTTTTGAAAATCGTAATACAACCAAGAAGAAGGTGATTCTTTATGTAGACATAAGTTGAAAATACATATTCTATAACATTTTTTCACAGAGAGCTTTCGAAAAAATCGACTTTGAATATTTGTTAAATATGCATGCACTTGACTAGCCACAATCTACTTGGTTCACCTAATCTAACTATTTACTGACTATTTCTATGTCAGTTTATATTTATATATAGGTAGTTACAATAAGTTACAATAATAATGTATTTATTTTATTAAAATTAGTTGGAAAATTGTTAAAAATACCGCGTTTCATGTGATAGACAAATTCTTCCTTAACAAATTAAAGATACGTAAATCGATAGCAATATGTTACAATTCTTCACTTTTTTGAGAACAAATGTGTAATATCATCTTTTAATTGAAGATGATATTCAAACTCGATTTTCTCAAAAATACAGCTCTGTACGAAAAAATTTTATTATATATTTTCGACTTACATGAGAAATTACCTTCTTTTTGATTGCACTATGATTTCTGTGAAATAAATAATTAATAAAAGATTTAATATAATTGAGATCAAAAAGAATGAATCTAATTAAAATTTTCTAAGCTTCTATATGTTTATGAATACTTAAGAATTACATACGGTATGCCCTGTATTACACAATAAAAAGCAGCCACTCCTATACGTATTTTTCGCTTGACCCTTTTTCAAACAATTTTGTCCGACCAAAGCAGATTGTTGATTTCCTAAAATCTAATAAAGAAAAGGTAATAAAAAAATATATTTTATATCTATTATTTTCTGTTATTTTCATTACAAGATCTTACGTACACCGGATATCGGAATGCCAGACAACGGACCAATCAAGATTTTGCCATATATTTCGGAACTGCTTTTGATCTCCGGCAGTATTTGCATAGGAATGTCGAAATATCTACATAACGTAGGATCCCACGAGAGCGTTTCAATATTCATTAACATCGTTCTCGATGCGTTCGTAACATCAGTAATATATAGTCCATTGTCTTTACCTCCCGTTAAGTTCTGCAATTTTTTAAATTAATTGTACATCAATTCATGTAGTTGAGTGCGTGCGTGCGCGCGCGTGTGTATGTAAAGTATACGATTTTTAATTTCCTTAATCAGATACATATAAAAGAATAAATTAAAGATTTAGAATTGTGCGCTAATTTCTCGAATATTATATTATATATATAATACCTCAAATGTTAAATAAGTTATTTAACATAACAATCTTTGTAATATACAAAGTATGCAAAGTATGCACACAGTGTGCATTGTCTAATATCGTCTAATGTCAACTACTGTCTAATGTCAATTACTGTCTAATAGACATGATAACTTCCTCCCTCAAGATACAGCAAGTAATATTAGTGAGTGTTATTTAATACACTAATTATACGAGTAAGCCTAGTCAAGTTATACTAAGTTAATACCTACTAATATATACTACTATAATTAGCCTTACTAATATTACTAACATTACTAATCTCTTCGTCACATACCCAAACAACCCATGTATCCATGGTTCCCACTTTGCATCGCCTCTCACGAATTGCTTTCTTTATCGCCGGCACGTTGTCTTTTAACCAACGAATCTTCAAAGCCGAAAAATACGGGCTCACGGGCAAACCGCATAAAGGTTTCAAATGATTCTTACTCTGATCTGGAAACTTCGCTATAATCTGGTCTACAATCGCGTCGGTTCTAATGTCAGACCACACTGAAATCAATTATGTTTCAAAAACTGTTCAAATATTAATCAAACAACTTTAGATTCTATTTTTCTCTCTTCGTTTTTTATTTCAAAAGAATTATATATTACTTTTGAAATAAATTAATTAAAATATAAATGAGACCTTAAATCTTTAATAAATGTTTAATATAAAGTCTTTTCAGATTTTTCTTGGACAAAAATAATTTTTTTCGCAAATAGATTAAACATAAGCGAATCTATTCACCTATGGCATTATAAAGCGGGTCGCCGGTAATCGCATCCCACACTATCGTAGTTTCTCTCTGATTAGTAATACCCACTGTAACAATTTCGTCAATCTTCATACCCAGCATGTCCAATTTGTGAATTACATCCTTAATGCAGGCTTTTATCGCAAAAAGAATCTCTTTGGGGTCCTGCTCTACACACCCCTCTTGCGGACTGATTTGCTCTATGTCGATTTGATGAGATGCAACCTCTACGATGTGCTTTGCATTAAATACCTACAGACACAATTCATAATAACTATTAAAACAATGATTCGATAAAATTAAAGTGCACGAATATTCATAAAAGAAGAAAAACGATTTCTCAATAATATTAATAAAATTTACATCATGTGAAAATATATTTAAAAAATTTTTTTTATTAATAATTCTTTTAACAATTACACATAACTTTTAGAATTCGTGATTAAAATTTATTTTTATTTGTGTAATTATTTAAATAGCTTATTAGTAGATCAAAGATTCCGGAGTCTTACGAAGACAATTTCACGAAAATCTGTTTGAAGAATACTGTCATTATTTGCTATTCAATCTATGTGTATTGTCTCCCATAAATCAATAATTTGTTGTTGATCAGATGTATTTTAGTTACAATTATTTATATACATCGTTAACAGTATTAACGTATTATATCACTTTTGATTTTATTTATTACACTAATATTTGAAATTATTATTTATTTATCACGTTGATAATGAGAATTGCAGAATCTTCACGACAGATTTCGGTAAACATTTAGAAGCAACAAATTATAACGTGATACTTGAGCTACTATTTACAATAATCTTACCACAAAGCGAACAGTGCGCGTGCCAACATCAATTACACCAACAAGGGGTCCTGTTTTTTTCACCGTATTCGTCATTGTATCTAAAAAAATAATCATCATTAGATAGTTTTTAATACACATTTAATAAAAATTGGAAGAGAATAAAAAGACTTCGTGCGCCCGATAAAAGGTGCGACATTAATAAACTTGAAGAAACATTATGAACACTAATCGAGATTAAAGGCATAATATAAAACGTATTTCTCATATCATAAAACATCATCTCATGTCATAAAGAATAAAAGATCTTTATCATAATAGCTGTTATATAAATCCAAAATATCTGTAGATAGTATTAAAATTTGTCTAAATTACAAATTTTTTTTTATTCTTTAATTTTCTAGATCGTTATTTATACAATAAAATAGAAAACAAGCACATTTTTTCTCGACGTGTTGACTACATTCAAAGAACACGCTATCAAAACGCGCTACTATGTCATTCTGCTTTTCACCGATAGATTATATAGTTTATATATCATATTATATAGTGTTTA
>NW_017304522.1:207164-208049 GCF_001594115.1 Trachymyrmex septentrionalis | reverse complement strand
CCTTGTAATGTAACAAACAATGCGAAATTCACTATGTGATAATGCAAACCAGGATCAACGTTCACTTCAAAATCCGGATTGTTTTTTGTAATTTTACGAGCCGATGCACTTGTGTCACTTGTATTTCTTTCACTTGTGTGTTTATTACCACGAAAATATCTTTTTCTTTGACGTGATGGCCTACTATTCCTGGTTCTTTTTTTATCCATCGTTATGTATATATATTAGCGTTTACGGAGCAATATACACACGACAACAATACTTTTCACGAAAATTAACGTTCGGCTAGTCTCACACGATGCCGACAATGCGGGAAAATCAAGCCTGACCTGAGAAACCGGCGGCAAAGCGAAGCGAACCGTTACAGTGGATATACCTGAAATGATATCTGTGCGCTCAAATAAGTACTTGCTTAGAAGCGCCTCTAGGACTTCTTCTCGGTCGATAATCGATTTCTAACTATTTGTACACTAATTCTACATACTTAAGGTACCCGAAAATGATGCTTTTGGGAAATCGAAAATTTTGAAAAATAAACCCATAAAGTGGCCTTATTCATTTCTTCAATAGGACTCTGTGCAACTCGAAACGTTTCAAACATTAAATACGAATTCCTATGCTTTTAAGTAAACATTATCATTTAATTTTAATGCCATAGATTGCTCGTTTTAATTTGGCTTTATTTTGTTTTATTATTTATTAAATAATATCACGAGCTAGAGATTTATTAAAGTTTTTGTCGTCAATACAGCTATCAGAAAAAAATGTATTTTTTATTTCGATATCGTATAAACAGCTGATATGCTTAATCTTGTGTACATATCTTGTGTACCTTCGGTAACATGTAATCAGAGTTAACGCCGCCTCTTGTGATATTCCGCCAGC
>NW_017304522.1:187919-207064 GCF_001594115.1 Trachymyrmex septentrionalis | reverse complement strand
CGCTTATTTTTGTAAAATTTAACAAGAAAAATATCGTAGGGAATATTACGCAAGATATAACTGCGTACCGAGGAAATTGACGATAGATGATCGCGGGCGATATCACGATATATATATATATACTAGTATATATACTAGTATATATACTAGTATATATATATATATCGTGATATCGCCCGCGATCATCTATCGTCAATTTCCTCGGTACGCAGTTATATCTTGCGTAATATTCCCTACGATATTTTTCTTGTTAAATTTTACAAAAATAAGCGTTCTAAGCACAGTGGCGGATACAAGGGAGGGGCGAAAGGAGTAACCGCCTCCCAGATTTCTCCAAACATAGGGTTATCATCCGTACTCTTTTTCCCTGGACATGTACTCTTTTTTTTGGGCGTCTGGGTGGATTATCAATGTATATTCTTTTTTTGTTTTTACTACTTTTGAGACTTAGGAGTGAACGAAGGGATCGGAAGTTATTAAGTCACTGTGACACTATCACACATGAAATATATTAACACACAGTACAGGATAAACATGGAATAAGATATTAAGACTAAATTAATGAATATCCAAAATAAAAATTGCTATATTGATTTACAAGATGTTGATTAGACATTGGACATTTATTCGCGTTGCTTGTACTTTTTGCATTCAGCATCTTCGCTTTTTTTTCTCAATGTCCAATTATATATCTATCTCATTTTAAGTTCAAAAATTTTTTACATAAAGTTGTTTTGTTCATATTATCTAAATTTAGAAAAAGTTAAAAAAAATACAAAATAATACAAGTCTCAGATCAATGTCTGTTTGTATTTTATTCTTCGCTTTCCTTTCTTTTTTTTCTAGAGTTCGTTGATCTTCGTTATAAAAATGATAATGTACTACTTTTGTACTACTTTTCCATGATGGATGTCCTACTTCACGTACATTGCATCTAGTCACCCTATCCGAACAGAAAGTTAGAATTTATTATATGTATAACAAAATTTATTTTTAAATTTCGTATTATATTAATATGCATGTAAAAATATATCTGGTTAATAAAATGCTGAATACCAAACATTATTTTATGATCATGATAATAATAATAGTAAATATAATAAAACAATAAAGTAATAAAATAATTGAAAAATATTAAAAATAACATCAATAATAAATATTTACATTTCGTCATACTGCCCTCCCCCCCTCCCCCAGAATAACTTCTCTGGATCTACCCTTATATGCATCAAACTTCACAAAGCCTAAAATCGAGATATAAAATGTTAATGTCTTTTTTAGACATATTGTCTGGATCCCTTAAAAGCATTATCTATTACTTAGTGATATACATTAGACATTAGTTTGTATAGTAAATATGTATAAATTGAATTTATACTTACAATTAGAATGTCTAAACTCATGCAAAGTCATTATATTAACAGATTATTAACAGAAAAATTTGAATATTGGTTTAAAAGTATTCAAATTGAAAATAATAAAAGCAATCTAATAACTTAACATTTTTCAATAATTTACTGTCATTTTTCGATTAAAAAATTATTATAAATTGTGTATATATATATATATATATATATATATATATATATATATATTGTACGCATATTATACAGCACGTATATTAGTACTTATATCGCATCGTATTTTTAATACCTATTTATTATAACTGTGAAAAAACAAATTGGCATTCGTAACAGTGTACTGATAATCGCGTCAAATTGACGGAATCTCAATTGTATAAATAAATTTTTTTGAATCATTCCCTAAAACTTTGTACATATAAAAAAAAATTTAATTTAACAAAAATTTTAATTGATTAAAAAAAAATTCTTTTTGATATAAACAATGCAATATTTATTTGAATCTTAGTATTTCTCTCTAGTATTCTCTAGTATCTTTCTCTCTAATATTACGTAAATTAAAAGATAATAATGTAAAAATAAAGTACACATTTTTTTGTAATAGAAAAATGTTAAATTGAATTTAAGAAGAATATCAATATTTGTTCTGAAAATTGTGTGTAAATGATAAAGAAGAAATTTGGCAATAACAGAACAATAGGAGCCAAGTGCGGTAGTCGTTGCGCAATTAATATACAGATAACACAAAACTCTTTATTAAATTAACGTGCTTACATGTATCGACTCATTTTTTAACCTTCTTCAAAGATATAAATTATCCTTATAAATATAATATATAGGATGTCCCAAAATAATCGCCAAATATTTCGTGGACAGATAGAGCGGACTAAACTGAGTCAAAAAATCCTCTATCATTTTGCAATTTTTGCAATAGTTAACAAGATATTAATTACTAAAAATATTCGAAAATTGATCTTCAATAATTTTTTACTCAAATATTATCAACTTTACAGAAAAACTGCAAGAGAGACAAAAATTTTATTTATTTTCTTCTTATAGAGCTCTAAGAATTTTTTTCAGAATCTTTTATCAACTTTTTAGTATTGCATTTTCTTATTAAATATTTTATTATAATATTTTTATCAATCTGAGGAAATAATAAAAAAATTCTGAAAAAATTCTTAAAAGAAAATAAACAATTTTCGTCTTTTGCAGTTTTTCTGTAAAATTGATAGTATTTCAGTAAAAAATTATTAAAAACCAATTTTCAACAATTTTTAGTAATTAATATCTTATTAACTATTGCAAAAATTGCAAAATGGTAGAGAACTTTTCGACTCAGTTTAGTCCGTTCTACCATGAAATATTATTTTGGGACACTATACGAAATAACTACCTTGCATAGTGAGCTCCCTCCATTACACTAAAAAATCTCTATACAAGAATTAAACTTAGATGAATGTTAAAAAGAAAAGAAAAGGAAAATTATTTTTGAATTTATCACACAAAGATGAAATTTAGAAAATCTTAAGAAATTTAAATCATATAACGAAAGTAAGGAAGCTCACCACGAATGGAATACACCATATCGCAAATATATAATAAACGCAAATTATCTAGTCAAAAACTAGTTCTTGACTTGTTGGCCAGTTAGTGTCAGCGTTTAGTGTACTGATTTTAAAAGTTAGTTAAAATTTCTTAATTTTAAAAACTCTAAAGTTATAACTCGTTATTTAACTAAAAAAAGCGAAGTCAGATAACAACCAATAGTCAAGATGGAAAGACTTAGTTTATATGTAAGAACGACACTGACTGACAAGAACCAAAACAAGTCAACATTTATAGCCTGTCAATAATCGGAAAGTAGGCCATGAGAAGCCCCTCCATGTCTGTCTAAAAATGAAGCCCATGCGTCTGTCGCCTGATGTATAACATTTCCGAAACCAATCTCTTCCTATACTGAGGTTCCTCATCCAAAATTGCAACGTTCTGCCAGTCAAACTCATGGTCCTCTTGCAGCCGGTGATCAGTTATGACCGAACGGGTAAATATATTCCATTGGATATGGTTCCTGTGCTCCGTGATTCTGAATTTCAACTGTCTGCTCGTCTGTCCCATGTAACTCGCGTCGCAATCCTTACAAAAAATCTTATACATGATATTCTATTTATGCGGCAGCGAATCCTTATGCACTTTAATGAATTCTCGTTTTATTATTATTACTATAAAACGACATACATCAACAATATTTTATGTAACAACAATATTATACATATGAAAATCAGCTTTTAAAATGTGTTTTGTCCAAAATTTTA
The DNA here is from genome assembly GCF_001594115.1 of Trachymyrmex septentrionalis. Classification (NCBI taxonomy): domain Eukaryota; kingdom Metazoa; phylum Arthropoda; class Insecta; order Hymenoptera; family Formicidae; genus Trachymyrmex; species Trachymyrmex septentrionalis. The sequence continues at coordinate 203,388 of NW_017304522.1, read as the reverse complement.
TTTTTTTAGTTAGAGATGTCGTAGTGTTCAGTGGTTGAATGATCTCTGAGTAACTTACCATATATTATAATGCACTTCGAAATATCTATGTTTTTTCAGCATATAAATTAACAATGAAAAAATGCTTTCTTAACATCTCGGAGTAACTTATATTATAAGTTACTAAAAATGCTTTAAAATTATAAAAAAAAAAATTAAATTAAAATACTTTTTATTAAAAATGCTTTCTCAGCATCTCTGAATAACTTATATTATAAATTATGTTTTTTATTTAAAAACAAATAAAATTTATTTATTTAAAATTTTTAGTAATTGTTAAGCAATATTGTTTAATATTTTACATCACATTTATTGAAATATTATTATTTTCTGTAAAGTGCGTAGTTTTCTTGTGTGTGTAGGTTTTTCTTTCTCGTTTTCTGAAAATTACCAATTTTGGACAAAACACATTTTGAAAGTCTGCTCCTTATAAATCTTATTAAGTACAATCGTTTTTACAATTTTATAATTTTCAAAAACGCATTCGAAGAGAATTCCCTAAGATTTCGGGGTGATAAATACTTAATATGCTAATGCTGACAAGTAAACCTTCAGAAATGTCACTCGTCGATTTTTCTCAAAATATTTACGATTGTTTATTGTGACAAAATAAGAAGAAATCTGTCATTAATTTTAGCCCAAATTGCGTGTCTATTAAAAAAAATTTTTTTTTATTTTTAACAAATACCCAATTTTTTATATGTTTTAAGAAATATTTCTTACAAATAAATGTACATCCGATATTTTGAAATTCGATACACATATAGAACACAAAAATAATAATTAATAATAGTTAAGAAACGATCCTTTTGAAAAGAACTTTTTATAGAATTATAGTTGAAAGCTGAAGAAACATATCTGGAAGTTCTTTTAATTACTTAGTTTCTTAACTATTTTGGTGTTCTATATGTGCATCGAGCTTCAAAATATCGGGTGTACATTTATTTGTAAGAAATATTGTTTTAAACATAAAAAATCGGATACTTGTAAAAAATATAATTATTTTTTAATAGGCAGACGCAATTTGGGCTAAAATTAATGATAGATTTCTTATTATTTTGTCATAAGAAACAAATCATGAAAACAATAAAAATTTTGAGAAAAATCGACAAGTGATATTTCAGAATATTTACTTGTGAGCTATATAATCGCACGATTCTTTGTCAATTCGGTAATAATTATTTAATTAGGCCCCAAGACGTGAAAACGCTTACCACGTCAAGTACCAAATATCAAATCAAGATTCGCAGTCTAAATGTCGAATTGTATAAAAATTTGTATTAATTACATATAAATACATTAAATTGAAATTAAATACATATTTAATTTTAATAACATTTATTTTATTTTATTTAGTAAATTATTTGAATAAATAAAAATACAATTATTTTTAAGATAAAAAACAAACATTATATTAAAATCAACAAATGTAATAAATCACAAATTTATTAAATATTATAAACTAAATTAGGGAATATTACATTATTTGCTTATTTATACACATTTGTACAAAAATATTTTTAGACTAAATAAATATATTGCATTAAAATTAAATATTTTGACTTAAATATTTATTTCAGGCTTGTCTAATTTAATTCCGAAGCCAAAACGCAAAGCCAGTAAAAAATTCAATGTGGGGTAAGATTTTGGGAATTGTAGTGTTGACACATTTGAGTGACGCTTATCAACACTTTGCAATCCCTGAAATCTTACTCATATTGAATTTTTTGTGCGATAGCTTTGTATTTCAGATCCGAAATTCAAATTGGACAGGCATGATTTATTTTATTAAAAAAAAAAAAATTTATTTTTCCTAATGAATTACTTGAATATTTCTTTATTTAGCAAAAATATCATTGTGTTTAAAATTAAATATAAAGCATTTTTAAAAAAGAAAATATTTATTTAAAAATAAAAAATTGTTTATTATAATGAAAAAATGTGTTTTTTAACCAAGCAGTCGAGCAACAAAGAAATTATTTATTACTTTAAATAATTCGATATATTTAAGTGAGAGAAACGAATGTAGTTGACATTATTAAATAAAAAAAAAAACTGAAAAAAATACGTTTTAAAATTATGTGTCTGCAGTACATTGGCCGTAAAAAACATATTTTTTAGTTTCAAATTAATGATGTCAACTACATTCGTTCTCTTAATTTAATCGAATTATTTAAAGTAATAAATAATTTCTTTGTTTTCGCGGCTGCTTATTTTTAAAAAGCACATTTTCTTCATTATAATAATAATTTTTATTTTAAAATCAATATCTTATTTAAAAAAATTTTGTATTTAATTTTAAAAATAATGACATCTTTTTTTTTTAATAATAATTTATCAGTTAGAATAAAACATTTTTTTAAATTAAAATATTTATTTCAAATATGACAAAGAAAGCTATGATCGGTCAAAGTATAGATGTTTCGAATAATACATTATATATTATTTTTATTAAATAAATTTATTTCACATATAATTGAGAAATATTTCAAAAATGATAAAGAAACTTATTGCGAAAAATATTACCACAGCCAAATATTACCTCAGAAAAACATTCTTTTCGAAAAGTCAAGAAGTCCCAAATTCGAACCCTGATTGAAGTAATATTTCTCGCAATAAGTTTCTTTTTTTCTTTCTTTCTTTCTAATCAAATTTAGGAGGAATTATAAGCGTTTCAGACTGACTGTGTTAAAAGTCCAAAAATTATTGGCGCGCAATCATATCTGAAATAAACTGATTTAATAAAAAGAATACATTATAATGTATTATTCGAAACATCTAATTTTGAAACTGATAGCTTTCTTTATGGTATTTGATGTATTCATATATATGGTTGTTCTTCAATTAAAAAATCAACTTATAATATTTATTTATTCTAAAAAATTTTATTTAAAAAAAATGTATTTATAATATATTTAATTAAAAAATATTTTTTTCTCAGTGTATAATTGAAGAATATTGATCATAGAAGTATTGATCTCTTTCTTTTATTTCAAAAGAGAATGCATTGTAATAGTGTTATTAGATATTATTAATATTATGAGTTATTGCTACTATTATTAAACAAAATTAGTATATGTTATTTTTAATGCAACTAATAATACGTAGACTGCTGGAAAAGTTTCTGCAAACAATATGAAAAAAATCATGTAAAATTCGGTAAATGGTTTTATTGTTTTTCGAAGTATTCGCCTTTAAGATCGATATATTTTTGCATACGCTCGAACCAATTTTCGAAGCATTTTTTCCACTCTAAGGCTGTAACCTTAGAAATCAGTGTACGAAATATTTCAGGTGACTCAAATCGCTCACCACACATCTTATTTTTAATGTTTGGAAACAAAAAGAAGTCATTAGGTGATAAATCAGGTGAATACGGAATGAGTCATCAATTCGACATTATTACTGGATAAAAAATCAACGGTTTGACGTACTGTGTGACAGCTGACGTCATGATGAAGGATGATGCAACGATTTCGGTTTGTTCTACGGAATTCATTTATGACTTCTGGCAAACAAATTGTTGTATACCAATCAGTATTTACAGTCCTTCGATCCTCTAAAGCCACGGTTGTCACATGTCCGGTATAACCGAAGAAACATCAATCATTTGCTTAGCAGCACTGTGTGGACGAACAACTTTTGTTGATTTCGGTTCATTTTGAAATATCCAAACAGTGGATTGTTTACTTTCGGGCTCATACGAATAGATCCATGTTTCGTCCCCAGTAACGATGTTGTAGACCAAATTTGATCGACTTTGGTTGAATTTCTTGAGCATTTCTTTACTCCATTTAACACGAGCTTATTTTTGAGCTTCGGTCAAATTGTGTGGGATCCAACGGCTGCAAAGTTTCCGTACGCTCAAGTGATCATGCAAAATCGTATGTATTGCTTTCATGTCAATGCCTAAGGATGCCTGAATCTCGCGGTATGTTATATGCCGGTCTCGCTCAATCATTTCACGCATCAACATTAGTGGCAACAACAGACGTGGATGGACGACCTTTCCTTCACGGAATTCATCACTAAGAAAGGTACGTCCACGCTGGAATTCAGCAAACCAATTATAAACAGTCCTATTGGATAGTGCTTCATCCCCAAAAGCCAAATGAAGTCGATCGATGCATTGTTTCGGAGTTAGATTACATTTGTAATCGTAAAAAATCATTGCCCGAAAATTTTCACGCGAAATTTCCATTTTCTTACAAAATAACTTCTTTTAAAATACTATACAAACAAAACTAGTTGACTTGGGTACAAACTGTCAATTGAATTATAGGTTAAAAATGTCTAATTTTACGGATATGATAGTAGCAGAACATTGGCGCCACTGGAAGTACTAGATTGCAGAAACTTTTCCAGCAGCATACGTATACACTATGAGCCAAAGAATAAAGTAATTACCTTTCAAAAATAGATAATTTTTTCAAAATATATCATCAAAAATAATTGTAATGAGATGATCTAGAAAGCATTTTAAAGTTTAAAGTCCCTACTTTTCAGATTGTTTGTTTAGATAATGATCTAACTGATTTTTTTATGTAGCTACACTGATACACAAATGGAGATCTGTCAAATCTCAAAATTTTTTACAAACTTTACAAAGTTACATGGCATGAATTAAAAATTCGAAAGAATGAATCTTTATCTTTAATTTGCGTATATATATATTTATGTGTGAACGTTGTACGATTTTTTTTCATCGAGTTATCCAACATTGCAGCAAAAAACTTTTTAATTGCTTACAAACGACGGAGTAGCACTTAGTATTCTCTAAAAAATATAATATTTAATTTTTCTTTTTAAATATTTCACGTACAATGAGTGCAAAAAGTACAGTCGTACAGAAAAAATGTTTTTTAAAAAAAATTTTATTTTTTAAAAGTAAATATTATCCAGCGAGAAATGAATCATCGAACTGATGTCGAATCCATCTCGATATGATGATTTCATCATCAATTTAACGTCGATTCGATGTTTAATTGATCATTTCTTGTTGGGTAATTAACAATTTATTCATAAAGAATAAAATAGACCGTATGTTTCTTAAAATTATATACTAAAAAGGTGTGTATTAATTATAGAAAATATATTATTTGAAAAATAAGCGAAAATTAAAAATTATATTGTATTATTTGGATGCTCAAAAAGTATTTGTACAGCCGAGAAATTTAGTTTCTATAATCAGAAATATATGCGAAGCTCGTTTGTTTATCAAATATAGGTAATAACAAAGGCTACGAGCTAATTAATAACGTTAAAATTAATAACGTTTAATATTTAAAACTAGATTAGTAAAAAGTACAATCGTTTCGATGCCAATCAGATCATTCTCAATGTTAGAATAATAATATTACAACAAAAGTCGGATTCTCATAATACAAAAACAATGTTCTGTACATTTTAAAATAGATACGTATCAAATGCTTATGTCTTCCTTCTTTGTTACGAATATGTGGTCCATTGAGATATTAAAAAACGTTGAAATCGCTCAATCGGAACGCTCGTAATACTCGCATTTTTCTTCAATGAAACTCAATCTATTTAAAAGAAAGTTTTCAAAGAAACTAGTTGTTAAGTTACAAATACATTTAATAAATAATTACAGTGTATAAAAGAAACTACTAACAATAATTAAAAGTACACAAACAAAAGAAAAAATTTTTTAAATATGTATAATATATAGAAAAACCGTTAGAGTTATGTTAACATTAATATCAATTGCAGATTAAAAATGAACAAGTCAATAAATCAATGCGTATTAAAATACAAAACTATAAATACCTTCTTCAATCGAACTGTGGTAAGTCAAAAATTATTGTCATCGTTTGTTTATGTTAGAACAAAATGTATTCATTATATAAAATTGCTAATTAATGTTTATTTTCTACAAATAAAACTTTTTTTTATAAATTGTACGAATATTTTTTGCTCTTACTGCATATACATCGTATACATAACACATAAAGAAGCGTAAATCCGACTGTGCAACTTCCACACAATGCACGACAGGTGCTGCGATAAAATCAAGCGAATGTTGTTTTACCCAAAGTCGTTGCTTCAAACACGAAGGATACAAATTATAGTTAAAATCATAGTTCTCAATGATGCTAACTGCTATATCAAGTTGAATGATAACGTGTTATTATTTAATTTTTAATGTTTCATTTAAGCGAAGCGCGTTTAATGAAAAATTTCTTTATCAAAAAAATAATAGACGCACAGATAGACTTCAAGAGAAATCTTTCTATTAATTTTTTAAAAAATATTACTATATCGCTCATCTTCTATGAACAAAGTTAGAAAGACGCTTTTCATTTCACAGCTCGCAATTAATTCTTAACCGTGAGTTATAAAACTGGGCATCAATATTGAATAATTCGGTGAAAAAAATCATATAACCCGCACACAATAAATTAAAGTACACAAATTAAAAATAAAAATACCTTCTTTTAAAAACTGTAAACTGCTTTTTTGTGCAATTTTTAATTTACGATGAAATTTTATGTTCATAAAAAGTGTTCAGATTTGTCGGATGTCCATTTGTATCCATGTAGATCCATAGAAAATCAGTTAGATTGTTATCTAAAATAGCGACTTCAAGCTTTTAAATGTTTTTAGAATTATTGCATTATAATTATTTTTTATTATACGACGATACGCTCTCTTGAAAATTGTCTATTTTTGGAGGGCAGAATAAGGTTACATTAATTTTTAATGCGTATTTTTATAAATTAGAAGTTAATATACTATATAATAATTATTACACGAAATAAAAATAATTTATTATCAACGATCACGATGTCCTAATACCTAGAAGAATCTGTTATATTATTTCTGCACTAGATTGCGTTAGAATTTTTTTTTCACTTCGGCCAAATATATACCTATTTCACTTCAAGGCTTCTACTCTGTAATACTCTCAATGACAATAACGATATCGTTACATAGTTGTTACGCAGGTTTTGAACATAGCAAAAAAGCTGTGCAATGATAATATAACAATATTGTTATTATCATTAAAAGGTACTACAGAATAAGGGCCTAACTTCTGAAAGTACATGTATATACACACAATAATAATAATAATATAATAATAATAATAACTTCATTGAATGCAACTGTTAACATTAAATACAAAATAAACAAATAGAAATACAATAAGTAATAAAATTAATATCGTGTATAAAACTGTAGCGTAGAGGTATTAAGAAGTCCCTTCATTTAAAGACTAATATCTCTCTCTTCTCTCTTAACTAATCTGTCTTTATGGAGAGATACATCATAGTTTAAAGATTTCTTCGATAATGTTTACACAATAAGGCTGCTATTTCATAGTAGGTTCTTTAAGATCATCTTAAGTACAATCTTAAAATGTCATAAACCAATCATAAAAATACACACTAATAACCAGTATTGGTTCAAATTGGCATTTTATTTATTATTCATTTCTTATATTCTTAAGTTTGTCAGAAAAATTAGAACATCGATGATGATATGAGAAAATGAATTCCAGTCAGAAAGTTTTCGTAAATTATTACACATTACCAAAAATAAATTATATGTGTGTCAATAAATAAAATTTGAACTTAAAACTGTATAACCAGTACGGCAATTAAATACTTTCTGAGGGGAAATCAGACAGATTGACAATGACTAAGATAAAAATAATGTCAAATTTTGTTTATGATAGAGGTATAAGCTTTGTTTAGACCTTTTGTGTCGGTTTGTAAATTAAGACTGTAACTTTGCTTTTTAATATTTATCATCTCAGATATTAAACGCTTATAATAGTATGGTTCTTCGTCTAAAATTTGGATATTATTCCAATCAAAATTGTGGTTTAATTGCAATCTATAATCATGCAATCTATGATCAGTAATTACAGAATCGGTAATTGCAATCTATGATCATGCAATCTATAATCGATAATTACAGAACGAGCAGACGTATTCCATCGAATATGGTTGCAATGTTCAGCAATTCTAGTTTTGAACTGTTTGCCGTCTGTCCAACATAGGATGCATTATAATTGTTGCATTTGATTTTATAAACAACATTGTTTTTATTTAGGCGTGGACATGGATCTTTTTGTACTTTTATATATTGATTTAATTTGTTAGAACTATAAAATAAAACTTTGACATTTTTTCGATTAAATTGTTTAAATTTTTCAGTCACTTTTTAAATGAATGAAACCGTGAACCAAAATGCATTATTTCTTTCATCGCTTTTTTTATTCGTGTCGCTCTGTAACGAAGCTTTCCCTCTCTGAGTAGTCATAATTCTGTTTCTGATTGGGTCAAATATAAATTTAAAAGGATAGTCATTGTCCAACATCATGTTAATGACAAATATTAAATTATCATGACATTGAGTGTCAGATAATAATAAGGCTCTATCTACTAAATTGAAAATAATGCTTCTCTTTCGAGAGATAGGATGATTTGAATAAAAATTTACGAATCTAGAGAAGATGGGTTTTTGATACCAATTAAAGACTAATCGACGATTCTCAATCCTTATTTTTATGTCCAAAAAATGTATTGAATCTCTTCAATTTCTAAAGTAAATTGAAGACGCGGATGAACAGAATTAAAGCACTCAAGAAAAAAATCAACTTTTTGAGATAGTATTGTCAGATGGTATTATCGTCAACATACCGATAATAAAACCTGAATGCTGAAGGATGTCATAGCTATTCTTTCTAATTTTTGCATCATTAAATCAGCAATGATGGGTGACAGCGGTGAGCCCATTGGTGTGCCGAAATTTTGCTTATAAATGGTTGTTAAATATGAAATAAGTAAAATCCAAAACAAACTTGAAACAATATTGTCTATATCATGATGTCAATTCTTATCTAATGTAATCAGGGATTCAAACCGCACCAAAATCGAAACCGATAACCGAACCGAAATGTTGTGAAGGCTAATGGACCGAAATCGTAACCGGACCAAAAATGTTTTTCGATTAGATTTCAGTCCATTTTTCGGTTCGGATTTTTTAACCTCTTCGGTATATACGATCGTCGACTACAGTCTACAGCCACCAAACATACATATCCCCATGATGTAATCATACATATTCCTACGGCAGAGCGTTGGCTATGGTAAACAACAAGAACAATGCGTTCAACTCGAAAGAGAGAGGAATGCTCGCCTGTGGTTGGTCGGTTCTTGCAACACTTGTAAAAATGGATGAAAACTGTCTTTAATTTCCATGACAGTCAGTAAATAAAAGGCAAAAGAAGACCGAAAAGTTTATCAAAATTTATTCAATGCACATGCGTAGTCTACTTTTATTTCACATTTCTTTTGCCACTATTTACTGATTCAGAAGAGGTCAAGGGGGAAATAAGGATAGTCTTCGCCCGTTTTTACAAGTGTTTTAAAGCAATCTTATTATTTGGTTTTACCTAAATTCTTTTTATTTACAAACGTTATGCAAGAAACTTTAACATGTCATTTCTCACTTATGACGTCATAATCCAATATTGCTACTTTCACAGCAACTACTCAGGAGAGTCTTAAAAAGGAAAAGGATTTTAAGTAGCAATATTACAGTGTCCACGGAGTATGACTTTCTTATTTCATTGCTTAATTATGATAATTTATGTAAAAATAATATATTATTTTATAGAAACTTATCAAAAAACTGTAAACGATCATTGGCGACGGTACAAATAATCAACGTAGATGACGTCGCAGAAGATAATAAAAGTGAAACAGCAACAAAGAAAGAAAAAAAAATGATCTGTTAATTTTACACTAGTTTAGAGTTAGAGTGCTTATGCCCGTTTCTACCAAGTTTCTACCAAGCAGTTTAACTTTAATCTCGGTTCTAACTCTTCATCTTTTTCTAGTTCTAAGAATTAGAAAAGAATAGAGGGTCTAACATTTAAGATTAAAGTGACATCAAATCATTTGTTTCAGATGCTTGTAAATATAAATTTTATATGAACCGTAAAGGATGGATTTAAAAAAAAAGACTTTTAAATATAAATATAAATTAATAATATAGTTCATTTAAAATAAATCAATATAAATAAATAGAAAGGAATTACGAGCTAGTTAAAAATAAGAACATTTAATATTCCGAAATAAATATAACAAACGTTTTGGCGCCGATCGGGTCATTCTCAATATTAAAAAAAATTCAAAAAATTATATTACTAAATTATCGGGTTCTTGGTTCAAAATTACAATATTGTGGCGAATTTGATTGGAAGCACTAGTGCGCACTGATACATACTAAAGTCGTTGTACACTGATTTAATTTGAGTATAAAAATGAAATGCAAATATTTCGAATTATGAAATACATATTTTACTTAATAGTATAATAGAATGTATTGAGTATTTCACGATTTAATCGATTCCTATGTTTATTTATAAACATATATTTACGTTTTTATTTTATGTATGGCGGCTCTAATGTATACTAGTGCGCACTGAGTGGGTCCAATCGAATTCGCTACATAAGTTATCTAGTAAAATTTAAAAAATGTTTACATATTGGATGTTCCTATATTCCATCCTTTTTAAATATGTGTGGTACATTGAAATTTGTAATATAGATAGTGAAATCACTTAATTATGTGAGTGATATATTAGTGATAATTTCATTTTCTTCTTTGAAAAACTAATCTGTTCACCAAAAATGTTTTAACTGTTAAGATCAGATGAAAATAAATTGATAGTATACTGATAGTTACAATTAATAAAACTTAAAACTAGAAATCAGAAGAAATGAAATTGAAATATGTGATATATAAAACAATCGTTACAGTTTTAGTTAAACAATAAATTTAATCACAATATTAAGTATGTATAGGTCAAAATAAATGTTATACAGTGCATATTAAATTTCTCAATAGTTTGATCTGTATGATTATTATTTTATTTTCGATATATGGATGACATTATCTTATTTGCTCCATCAGAAAGCATTAACGATATCTTGAGAATTTTTAACTCATTATATATCAGATTACAATTTACTATGGAGATTGGTACTAACGGGAGATTAAGTTTTTTGGGCACTATGTTGTTGGTTGAAAATCAGAGACTTGTTTTTAACGGATATCGAAAACAGCTTTTTCCAGCAGATCTCAATTTTACTTCACATCACTCGCTTTGTCAAGAGAGGTGTAATCTACGGGTTTGTAGACAAAATAATACATTTCTGTCATCCTCATTTCCAGAAATAATTTAATCAATACTATCAATATTTTCTTAAATAATGGATATCCACTACAATTCATCTTTTCCTCAATCCAAAAAAGAATCAAATTTTACATCGATAATAATAAGAGAACTAGTAACCAAAAAAAAGGAAAAAAAAGATTGAATCCATTATGCAATCAAAATGTCTACAAGAGCTCTTATGATAATTGCGATGTTAGTTACGTGGGTCAAAAATAAAGGGTGTCCCAAAATTAACGCAAGATTTGAATTTGCCGCCATTTGTGCAGTAAAGTGTTGGCAACCCAAAAAAAAAACAATTTAACAGCTGACAGTTTAGGGTTAGTGAAAATGGAGCGTTACACGATAGAACAACGTGTGTTCATTATTCAACAAATGGATGCTGATTTTTCGAGCAAAATCATCCTAAGCGATGAAGCACATTTTCACCTTGATGGCTTTGTTAATCGCCAAAATTGCCGCTTTTGGGGTACGGAGAACCCACATGTGATTGTCGAAAAACAAATGCATCCACAACGTGTCACTGTTTGGTGTGGATTTTGGGCTGGAGGCATCATTGGACCATACTTTTTTGAAAATGAGGCTGGTCAAGCAGTGACTGTTACTGGTGCTCGATATCGCTACATGATAACACAGTTCTTTCTGCCGAAATTGGATGATATTGATGTGGCCAATATGTGGTTTCAACAAGACGGTGCCACATGCCATACAGCTCGTGAAACAATTCAGTTACTGCATGAGACGTTTCCAGGTCGTGTACTCTCTCGTTTAGGTGATCAGAATTGGCCCCCTAGATCGTGTGATTTAACACCATTAGATTTCTTTTTATGGGGTTATTTGAAATCACAGGTCTATGTCAACAAGCCCACAACCACCCGTGCATTAAAGGAGGAGATTCAACGCTGCATCAACGAAATTCAGCCACATTTATGCAAAATGGTCATGGAAAATTTCGACAAACGAGTGCGTATGTGCATGCAAAGCCGTGGAGGCCATTTGCCCGATGTGTTATTCCACAAATAACCCTATCCTATGTACTTTATGATTCAATAAAAAAATAACAATCAAAAGACTAAAAACTGTGTTTTCTATTTAATTCAAATCTTGCGTTAATTTTGGGACACCCTTTATAACTAAAGACAAGATGGCACGATAATGTTTCCGATATTAATAAGAAATCAAAATCCTCATCGATAATTTTCCAACCACCACATTAGCCAGAGCCTTATTGTTTTAACCCTACAAAATAGGGTATCAGAAACCACAATTTTAACTAGGATAACGTTAAAATTTTAGATACTGAATTTTCTTATAATAAAAGATTAATATCGGAAATGATCCATATAAAAAGAGACATGGGATAAATAAGCAAAATGATACGAAATCTCTGCTACGGAACTATATTCTAACATCATACAATCCTTTTCCCCTTCCTAACACTATCCCCTTTTCCCCTTCCACTTATTACCTTCTCAGAGTCTACTTGTCTTCTCTTTAACTTATAGCGTTGTTCAAATAAATAAACAAATTCGAAGGACTCTTTCAAAACATAATAACAAAATTCAATCAACGGGCGAAGTAAGAGTCAACCACATTTTTTAATTTATACATAAAATTATATTATATATTATATTAAACGCGATGAAACATCACGCCAAAAAATAAGACTATAAACTAATACATTACAAGTAACAAGTTTCGGCTACCAGTTTGAGCCCTCTTCAGACATTAGTACAATGAAAAGTAACAGAACAAATTCAATTGTCGCAAGTATTCGTATATTCCGAATAATCACAGTTCGGGTGAGTCTTGATCTCGAAACATAACTTCCGTATGGTTGAACAGTCAAAAATATTAAAATTGTCATTGTTGAAGTTCTAGTTAATAAAACGGATAAATTAAAAACAAAAAACGTAACGGACAAATACGTATAAAATAAAATAATATAAAATACCGAAATTCAAACAAAATCCATAAAAATTATTTCATAAAAAACTCACCAGAAATCATGTGTAAGAAGTTTGAATTAATATGTCCAAAAAGAACTAAAAAACTTTTGAAATATGTACAGAGAGAAGGAACGTAGATATGTAAAACAGACATAATGTATCGATTATCATGTACGTTCAGTAGTGAGGATCAACACAGACTGAGAGAGGAGACGGGCTGTTCGTAACCGAAAGTCAAACTCTATTTATGATTGGAATATACGCTTTGTGGAGGCCATCGGTATCCGTCTGCAAATTGATACCATTCTTTTGTTTCCTGATGTTAATCATCTCTGAAACTAACCGTCTCCGATATAGCCATAGAGTGCATCAATGAACATTGGATGTATGTTGCCGGAGACTGTCCTCTACCTAGGGAGGAGTTTGTGGGGGCAATAAGGTTCATTCTTGATTCCACATTTTTTTCGTTTAACAACAATTTTTATAAACAGAGTTACGGCACTCCTATGGGGTCCCCCTTATCACCTGTAATAGCGGACTTGGTGATGAGGAGACTTGAGACGGTGTCCTTGATGTCGTTGAACTTGGACGTAATATTTTATTTTAGATATGTGGATGATATTTGTACTGCGGTTGAACCATCAAGAATTGACTCAATAGTAGAACAATTTAACTCGTTCCATCCACGATTACAATTCACTTCTGAATTTGGGGGTGATGAAATTAATTTCCTGGATGTGACTATATCGATCATTGGAAACGGGTTTGGAGTTGATTGGTACCGTAAGCCGACCTTTTCAGGGAGGTTTTTGAATTTTTATTCTAACCACCCCATTGCACAAAAAAGAGGAACGATTTTTTCGCTGGTTGACAGAACAATTTTACTTTCGGACTTTCGATTTTACACACAAAATTTGACACTTATCATTAACATTTTATTAGACAATGACTACCCATTATCATTTATATTTGACACAATCAACCTACGAATTAAAAACTTGAATAGAAATAGACACATAACACAGAACAGTATGAATGACAAGGACGAAGCGAAGGAATCAGTGTCCTGGCTTACGGTTCCGTTCATCCCGCGCCACACAGAAAAGTTCAATCGGTTCAACAATAACGACATCAGGGTTTCTTTCCGTAGTCCGAACAAACTCAAAAAATACATTAAGGTACACAAAGATGTTCATCCACACACATCAAAGAACAACGTAGTGTACAAAATTTCTTGCAATGATTGTGACGCTACGTACGTGGGACAGACAGGCAGAAAACTAAAGACAAGGATTGCAGAACATCGCAATCACATTAAACACAACACGTCGGCACGATCGGTAATAACGGAGCATAGGAGACAACTCGACCACGAATTTAAATGGGAGGAGGTCGAAATCTTAGATGAAGAGCCCAGCTATCGGAGACGTTTAGTTTCAGAGATGATTAATATCAGGAAACAAAAGAATGGTATCAATTTGCAGACAGATACCGATGGCCTCCACAAAGCGTATATTCCAATCATAAATAGAGTTTGACTTTCGGTTACGGACAGCCCGTCTCCTCTCTCAGTCTGTGTTGATCCTCACTACTGAACGTACATGATAATCGATACATTATGTCTGTTTTACATATCTGCGTTCCTTCTCTCTGTACACATTTCAAAAGTTTTTTAGTTCTTTTTTGGACAGATTAATTCAAACTTCTTACACATGATTTCTGGTGAGTTTTTTATGAAATAATTTTTATGGAATTTGTTTGAACTTTAGGTATTTTATATTATTTTATTTATACGTATTTGTCCGTTACGTTTTTTGTTTTTAATTTATCCGTTTTATTAACTAGAACTTCAACAATGACAATTTTAATACTTTTGACTGTTCAACCATACGGAAATTATGTTTCGAGATCAAGACTCACCCGAACTGTGATTATTCGGAATATACGAATACTTGCGACAATTGAATTTGTTCTGTTACTTTTCATTGTACTAATGTCTGAAGAGGGCTCAAACTGGTAGCCGAAACTTGTTACTTGTAATGTATTAGTTTATAGTCTTATTTTTTGGCGTGATGTTTCATCGCGTTTAATATAATATATAATTTTATGTATAAATTAAAAAATGTGGTTGACTCTTACTTCGCCCGTTGATTGAATTTTGTTATTATAGCGTTGTCTGATACTGTCGAAAATTACTTGTTCTTTGCTTTGGTACCGCATTATGGTTTATATTTAGTAATAACTATTGCGTTTTTCTTTTTAACGTTTAGCT
>NW_017304522.1:166825-187819 GCF_001594115.1 Trachymyrmex septentrionalis | reverse complement strand
AATTATTAGTATATTTTAATATACACTAATTTATTTTGACATATACATACTTAATAATAAAATTGTTAGTTTGGCTTAGATGGGATTACATAAATTGAGTTCTTTTATTAAAGTTCAAAAGGACAAATTATAATATATTCTTTTTTACATTCTAATGTAATATATAAAATTAATTGTTCGAATTGTAACGCTTCATATTGGGCTAAACGAAAAGATTATTAAAAATTAGAGTATCAGAACATCGTAATCACACATCAACAGACATACCAATCAACGTTTGGTTATTACGAAACATAGATTGGAATATACATAATCATAATTTTGATTGGAATGTCAAGATTTTAGATGAACAAAAGAATTATAATAAGCGTTTAATCTCAGAGTCTATTTACATTAAGAAAGAAAAGAATGGTTTGAATTTACAAGAGATCACTGAAATATTCTTTATATCATAAGTTATTTTAAGAAAAACGATTTTTCCAAGTTTTATAATTAATGCGCATACTTTGTCAGTATAACTGTTTGACTTTCTGTCTCCTTTTATTTATTGTATTATTTTTCCCCACTTAGTAAAGATAATTTCGTTTTGACCTCTCACATTCTTGAAATGTCTTACTGTACGCACGTTTCTAATTTATCTGACCATTGTCAATATGTAATGTAAGTTTATCCAGTTCTTTAATAAATTTTTTTTATATTAGTATTTTAAGTTTTTTATTATATTTCATATTATTATATATTGCAGATAATGTTAATTGTTTGAGTATTCAGTTAAATACGACAGACAACTTTTATATCTTATCTATTGACGAAATATTAAGCGATTATTAAACGTTTTAACTTGTACAATTAAATTGTTTCAAAAACTACATTGAAGATGACCGAATAATAAGGGTTGAAACGTTTGTAATTATTTTATTTCTGAATATATGGTATTCTTACACACCAACAACCTGTGCTGGCTCACATTGGCTTTCTACTTTCCTACGATTTATTCTTTGGAGCCTTCAATCAAGCTTGAGATTTTATAAATAATGTAGTTATAAAGAAATATATATATATAATGCATTTAATAAAAATATAAAATTTCAAAATGAAATTTCAAAATAGCTTCAAACAACGATATGGCCAGTATCAAATGTGTTTCGAGCACATCTTTAAAGGAAGGACGCCGGTGAGTAATAGAAACGAAATGTGAAATCAAAACTACCCCTAGTAAAGTTGCACAAAAGTTTCAGCAACACTGCTGCAACATTACATGTTGCAGCAATATTGCAGAGATTTTGCAACAATATTGCTGCAAATTCTGTGTTGTATAGGAAAAAAGCCCGATAGGCTTCACAAAATTGGGGATAACCCAAACCTAAACAAGACAAACACGTTTCGATTCACGCTCGTTGTGAACTAACTTCTAAGTACGAAAGTGTAAAGTGCAAGTATTAAGAACTTATCCACACTACTTTTATCGGACATTTTGAAGGCATGGCTAGACTCTGTTTTTCTGCGGATTCTATGCCTACTGAGACTGTATTGATGTTATCATAGTAATCAATGTCGGATCTGTCATATTATGTTAGTCACAATCCACAAGTTAATGAATAATTAACAGATGAATGGCAAAATGTTCCTAATTATTTTATTCGTACTTATTACGTTCATAATCTCAGATGTCAGCGTATAAGTGAGAATGCGAATTTTTCATTTAATTCACACGAAATTGCAACATTAAAAATTCGAATCGAATTCCGTGAATGTCAACAGCTACATCATTCTATCCTTATCTACATTGGATTCTCATCAACCCGACGAGACGTATAAAGTCTAGAATATCGTACAGCGCATCACTTATAGCATACACATGTCTGATTAACTTTACATTTTATAAATCGACACGCATCTCTTTGTGATCCTCACACTCTCAAAAATATCGATATGCATTCAACACCGTGCAGTGTCTATCAGTATAGAATTCTCACCGTATTAGTGTCATGGGATTTCAATAAGCCATTACCTATAAGTTTAAGGGTAGGCTTGAAATGTTTTGTCATATGACAAATGTAATACTAGGCTTAAGCTGTAAGAAATTACGAATCATAGACGATTATTCTTTTCGTAATCGACTGTGATTAGTTAATTTCTTATGAAATTTAAGACTTAAAGCTTAGGTATGGCTTATTATTATAGAAAACCCATTAAGGCAAAAGCATAAATTCTTGTGTGGCATAAGAAAACAACCAATCAGTCTTTTATTTCGTGGAAAGAAAGAAAATAAAGGATCTTGATTGATTAATTTGCTTTTGCATTATATATGTTATGCAAAATACTGTGCTTATTGAGTCCGGATATCTATCTAGGAAATTTAAAGAAGTGCTCTTAATATTAACACCACCATGATATGATTTAAAACCCCTGATGTTTACCAATACCATGATAGATTTTAAAATTTGTAGTGTTAAATCCTCATCATGTTGATGTTAATATTGAAAATAATACGAAATATTATACATATAACCGATAAACACCGCATGTGTAAAATCCACACCGATATTTTTAAGAGTGAATGAACGTCGCCGATTGTCATTTCAAAATCGAAAATGATGATTTCGAGATTACTTTCGAAGAATAAGATTCTCAGTTGAGAAAGAGGAGGGAGAAAGGAAGAGGAGATGGGAGTGGGACGGGGTGAGGTGGGAGGAGAGGGAGAGGGAGAAGGGTCAAACAATAGTTGATTTATTTTCGAGCAATAAAATAAAAGTAATATGATTTCGTATCGTCAATGTGTGATATTTAAATCGAAACCTAAATGTCTATCGGCACGAATTCGATTTATCGCTCTCTGAGCACCGCACAATTTATATATAGTCACACTCACCTGCGTTTTTGTACGAGTAGAATTTGAAGATACTCGTCCTCCGACCGGTCTCCGACTGTTCCATCTCCAACGACGTAACCGAATCCTCGAGAGAATCAAATCCTTCTGGCGTGCCCCGCTCGCTTGTGATTGCTGTATCCTCTGTATCTTCGTTAGTGTCCACTTCCGAATTTTCGTTTGCATCCTTCCTCTCCATGAATCACCATGAATCCTCTTTTTTCTTCCGGATATCAGTGTGATAACGATAACTCGTAAGTCAAGATGCGATGTTCACCAATCAGCCTCTCTCTCTCTCTCTCTCGTCGTTATTATTGCCGTTGTAACAACTTTATGATTGAATGACGTTTTTAAGAACAATCTCGTTTCCTACAATCGTGAAAAAACAAACGATTGTATATTCTCAAACTAACTCGAACGTTACGTATACCTAAGCGCGCCGTGCTTGTTTGCCAGAATGCACAGAAGTTATCGGCAACTTGCCCAGGATAATTTCGTCTCTAATATAATTATTGTGTTGTTTTATTTTGATTTTTAAATTTTTATGTATTTGACCTACGTAAGATGCATTACAGTCCTTACATTCGATTTTGTATATAATATTCTTTTTTTCCATCTGTGGAAGATTCTTGTGTACCTTAATAAATCTATTAAGTTTGTTAATACTAAAAAATGAAATTTTGTGATCTATTCTTTCTATCTATTAACAATGTTTCTGAATTTGTTTAAAAAACTTTATACATAAAGTATGAACCATTTTATATTGTTTCTTTCATTCTTTTTGTCATGCTGCATCTGGAATATCTTATTTAACAATAAATTAATCCTATTTCTTATGTTCTTAAAAATAAAATCTAATGGAAAGTCATTTTGATGTAAAATAATAATAAATTAAATTCTTTCCATGGAAGTCCCGATGCGAAAGTAGAAATGCTTTATCAACTAAGCCAGATATTACACCTCTTTTTTGTGAAATGGGGTGTTGAGACCAAAAATTTAAAATTCTCCCCGAATAAGTAGGTTTTTGATACCAATCAAACTGTAAGACATTCTTTTTAATCGTTTTGATGGAATCCAAGAAATTTATGCCCCCTATTTCAAAAGTGAATTGTAATCTTGGATAAAAATTATTGAAAGTATGTGAAACATTATAAATACGTTTAGATGGAACCGCCATAACGATATCGTTCACATATCTAAAAAGCGGAATGTGAAAGTCAAAGGCACTTAACACCTCACTCTTTAAGTCCTGCATCATTAAATCCGTTAATACAGATGACAGAGAGGTCCTATCGTTTATAAAATCGATGGTCAAATCTAAAATAAGTAAACTCCAAAATCATTCAAACCGCTTCTAGAAATTCATCTTCCGAAATTGTGCAATCCTCTAAGATGAAGTTCCATCTTTTTGAAATAAATTGAATCACTAATTCTATAAGAATGTTCATAAATTAGACTATAGTCTTTGTCAATGTGTATAGGTGATAATTTTTTAACCAATTCAAAACTGTTATTTATGTGACTAAACCTTTTGGGAACTTTACTAATAATTTGTTTGTATAGATATGTAGCTAATGCGTAAAACGGACTGCCTATTGATGAATGATTCTGAGTGGACAATCAACTTTATATACCTTGGGAAGACCATAGGCATAGGGTAACGCCATCATTGCATCTGAATTTTTTGTAAGAATCTTTTATAATGTATTTTAGATTTTTCTATCTTGTAATCAAACTTTTGAGGCTACTAATCATTTTTTTAGTCGAGTCTTTCAAAATCGTGACATAGATGTTTTCATCATTTAACATTTTATTCATTTTTTTAATGTACATATCTTTGTTGAGAGCTACTGACATATTACCCTTATCTGCTTTCGTGATAATCAAATTTTGATTGTTCTTTAAAAATTGTCGCATTTTATTCTTTAACTTTATGAGTATATTATTTACTTGTTTATTAAAATATGAATATGAGAAGGAAAATAAGTTAATTATATGAGCTCCACTATTCCTAAAAGCTTTCTGAAATGGAATCTGTAATTTACGTACACTATTTTCCCAGTTTTTAATGAATTCAAACACTAAATTTCTTTTTTATAGGAAGAGAAAAATTTTCATCTAGTTGTAGTGAGCATTGAACTTGCTTAGGAATTGTAATTGAAGACAGATTTATAAATCATTTCTCTCTTAAATTTGTTAAAGATGAAAACGGATAATTATTATTAAATTGTGATGGTTTTATACAAATTTTATTATCACCTAAAGCTTTATCTAAAATATATGTTAAAGTTTGACATGTCAGTTTCTCTCTTATTGTTACTATTATTATTATGGTTCCAAAAATATTGTATTCCCTGAATATTATTGTTCAGGAATGCATCCTTATCATTTTTAATTCTCATCTTGCCGATTTTTTATCTTGCCGAATATTTTGTATTTTTTTCTTATAAATTCTTTTAATAATCTATTGCTTTGTGTTGAAAAAAATTTATTACATAAAATCAGAGGTAAATTATGGGTGATTGTGCGTACAAAATGAAAAATCCTATTTTGAACAAAAATCCTTGATTTAAAGGCGCCAAGTTCTAATTTTAGTAGTTTTTTTCAAACAACTTTTTTGATATATTAAATTGTGTAATTGATCTACTTTGATTTAATTATAATAATATGAAATTTAATAACATTCTTCAAATATAATGGAATGATGTCATGTCGCATACAAAATTTAACGAATTTGATTTTGAGTTGAACGTTGTCAAATAATCTGCGGTATTTAATCCAATTCTTCAAAATTCTAATATAATATAAACCATAAACTATAAGAATAAATTTAAAAAACGAATCATTGTGTGACGCATTATAGTTTCAGTCGATGTATTCCAAACGATAAAAAAACAAGAACAAATAATTAAACTAAAGACTCTTGTAATTTATAAAGAAAACAATAAAATTAATAAGAAAAAATTCACAGAAAATTAAAAGTTAATTTTAATTTAATTTAATTTTAATTTGTATCATTAACATCAAGAATTTAATTTTTATCATTAACATCTTATGTAAAAATGACTTTCCGTTAGATTTTATTTTTAAGAAGTAATAGGATTAATTTATTGTTAAATAAGACATTTCAAACGCAGAATAAGACAAAAAGAATGAAAGAAACAATATAAAATGATTCACCCTGTATACAAAGTTTTTCTAACAAATTCAGAAACATTGTTAATTGAATAGATCACAAAATTCTTTTCGTTCTATAGTATTAACAAACTTAATAGATTTATTAAAGTATACAAGGATCCTCTTCTACAGATGGAAAAAAAAGAACGTTGTATACAAAATCGAATGTAAGGACTGTGATGCATCTTATGTAGGTCAGACACGTAGAAATTTAAAAACCAGAATAAAAGAACATAATAGCCATATCAGATGGAATAAATCTTCTAAATCTGCTATTACTGACCACAAATTGCATCACGGTCATGAATTTGATTGAGACAACGTAGATATTCTGGATATCGAAAATTTGTATTATAAACGCTTGATTTTTGAAATGCTTTTTATCAAAGTCCTGAAGAACGGTTTAAAAATAGACACTGAAGGTCTAGATCAGACATATGCGAATATTTTAGACAAATTCACAAACAATAATTTGACCTATTAGCTTCTTTCCAACACAGTTGGGAACATATATTTTTGTCATTACTTATGTCATTGCAATTCATTAAAATCTATTACTTACTTGATACAGATATTCCTTATGAAATTAAACACTGAGGAGACCTTCACTCAATCAAATGATGGGCTTACATGTGTTGTTTTGTGGAAGCTGTTACATCTCGATAAAATTCTCTCTTTCCTTATTATAAATATATGATTTATAGCTTATATTTATCTTATCTCTAGTTTAGTATTTTGGTTTTGATATTTTGTCCCTATTTTATCTTTATTTCGAAATTTTACCTTTTATATATTCTAAAATTCTTTTATTTAAACATTCAACAGATAGCTCACGTTTGTATACCCTTAAGTGTCATATAAATAAAGAATATCTATTCTACAATCTTTCCTTTTCTTTTGAAGACCCTTTTTCTAAAATAATAATTAAACAATAGCATATATGCCTAATAATTAAGTAGTATTATATATTAAGTAGTATTATATATTAAGATCTTCCCGAATGTGAGGATAAATATCTTTATTTTTTTTCTTTTTTCCTTTCTTTTCTTTTTTTTTTCCCCCATAAAATTAAAATTATTAATTTAAAATTTAGAATATATTATTACTTCGCCTCGCATAAGAATGTTAATTAAGAAAATCAAATTTTGATTCTTAACATAAAACCTAGATTTGTAGTGTCGAGAGTAGAGCTTACGCGGAGCCTTGCTATCTTATCTTAAGAAAACAAGTATAGGCCCTGCCAAATCTTGAAGAGTGTTGACTAATCCTGGGAAGATACCCCACACTCTTTGCCAGAATATAACAGGATTACAAAAGGTCAATTATTCAGTAGAAAAATATAATAATCTCGGAATAGAGTCTGTCACGACAATCGCCTTCGCGACTAGGAACTATATTCGCACTCCCCTCATATAAGTTATCTTACATATAATATATAATTATTATTTATTTCTTTTTAATAAACGACAGTATTAACTTATTGGATCAATTTCAATTTCATTAAAGGCTAGTCCGCGTGAGCTCCCATATAACCTTCGTAACCCTTGCGAGGCCCGAATCTAAATTTCTCCTACAAATTATTATCCATTCTTGTGATTATTTTCAATCATCGCACAGCCTGATCTCCGATCCCTGGGTAAATTGCTTAAATGCATTGACCTAAAAAACGGAGAAATCTCAATTTCTATCACATCATTACGTAACAAAGCACAGATTCATAAATTGACTGTGAATGCTTAATAATATTTAAGATTTATGAAGATTTATTTTTTATCGTTGAGGATGATCCCAAAAACGACCGAAACGTTCGGAAACATTATATTATGATTGATTACATTATATGAATGTTTAATTAATTATTAATGCGTTTGAATTTTGTACGCACCAATTACCGCGTTGACTCTAAATTGTCTGTGAATTTTTTCTTATGAATTTTATTGTTTTAGTTATACTAAATTACAAAAGTCTTTAATTCAGCTATTTATTGTTTTTTTATCATTTAAAATAATATAGGCGTAATTCATTTGGTCGCATAAAAAACGCATAAATACGTTTATTTAAAAAAAAAATACAATCGTAAAACTTTTTACAAAAAAAATATCATAAAACTATCATCTTTGAATTGGACGTTAAAAGAATAGAATTTAGAAATTTTTTGCAAAATAGATAGTCGATCTTCGCTTCCTCAGTTCATTTCTTTAGTGACACAAACAAGCAATACCGACCCGATTTTTTTTTTGTGGTTTTAAACCTGTACGCACGTGGTTTTCGAACTGAACGTGAGTACTGGAGAGAGACATATGATGCTGAACAGAGACATCGTATAAAGCGAAGAGAGAGGCCGCATATATGCGTTCGTAGTTTTTCCTGAGAAGCATCAGACTACCCGAGAGTGTTCTCTATGGTCCGGTCTTATATATGAATTGCATCATACCCGAGTGCTTGCGAGAAACATCATATTGACAGACGCATCCTCTCAATTCAATTTCGGTCCCCGAAATCTTTAAGATTAAAATCAGCAATAAATTCTAAATTATAATTGTTGTACATATTGGTTATTGAAATCGTTTTAACATAATTTTTGTAATTATTTAGCTGAATATTCGCTATAGAGTACAAGGTGATAACCGCCTAGCGGCTAAAATCCTAAACTAAAATGCATCGTGCAATGTGCATTTAACGGTGGCGTTGCACGCCCTTCGTGGCGCGGATGTTCAAAACTGCGCGCGAAAAAGATCCTCTGCTGTGATCGAGATCTCGATACAAAAATTAGAGATTCAAGTGAAATTAACGAATACATAGGAAAAAAAGTATGCAAATTAAACTGAGAATATTAAACGCTATTATCGTAATTATTTTTATCTTTTATATATACATCTTTTATATATATGAATAAATAAGCGCAACACAACCAAAAGCCGTAAGACTAATTTTTCCATGAGCCTGAAGTGCACTGGTTTATCTAAAACGAGATGAAAAATGTTGTCTGCAGCAGAAAAATTACAAAATTTAATATAGGATCTGGCATAAGGATATGTACTGGAATTCATTCAGAATGATTTCCAATTAGAATTATTCGATTATTCCTCAGATTTCTATTGTTTTCTAGGAAAAATGAAATAATTCCGACCGCAATCTATTCTAAATAATTTCATAATACGTAAGTATGTACAAATTTAAGGCTAGGGTATCTATTATTCATTCTCTAGATTTCTATTATGTTTTCTGTAAAAACGGAATAATTCTGATCGGAATTCATTCCAATATATTCCATGATAGGTGCCCTGACCAACTATTCTTCATACTTTTTATAAAATGAAACTTTCTGTTTCACCAAACTTTAAATATATCTACTTCACTTTAAGTACGAGATACATTAGTTCATTTATTAAAGAATGCAATGTTGTTGACAAAATGCTGGCAGAAATATAATAAAGTTTATCAACAAAATGCGATTGGCAAGAAATCAAACAGATATCGATGTATTTATTGCATAATTTACGTATATTGACGGCAGGTATATGCAGAGCGCAATCTGTGTTCGATATATTCCGCTCGCTCGGCGGATAGATTTCTACCGCCAGTACATTATCATTATGTCAGACTCTGTCGGCAATATGCAAAATAAATATGAATACAGTTAACTAATTTGCTAACAATTTCTGATCAAATTTAATATCAATCTATTGACATACTGTGGATTATTCGACATGAAAATTCTACAATGCAAAGAAAATATTATGCATCGTTTATTTACCGATGTATTTTTTTTAATAAAATAAGGATAGAGAAAAGAATTTAATTAATAAATAAACAAAAACAAAATATTAATCTCAAAGGTATATTCTGTGAAAATACAGACGTGCTTTATTAGTGTAAATAGCAATTGATTAATTCTTTCAAACCTGATTTTATTAAAACTATTTTTAGTTTTTTTATTTATTTAGTTAAACAATTTTTTTTTAATTCAATTCAAGAGCATTTTAATTAATAAGTAATTCATACTAAACAATTAACTTTATCAACATTATGACTATTTTTCCAACATATACATTACTATGTATCTGATCTCAAATGATGTCGATAGAATTAAATAATTTTGACGTTTTAAAATTTGTTGTATATTACAATGAACATAGAATTTGAAGAATAATATCATAATTCACTTCGTTTTCTTTTCAAATATTAATAGACAATTCTCTTTCGTTATAAACAAAATCAGAAAAGAACAGATAATCGAACATCAGTTAACTACATTGAGTCAACTAATACTCGTAAAACCGGTTTGCCGGAATTCCCGGAATTTTCTTTTATTAGCTTTGATAGGCATTATACATTTATTTGATTTTCTTTTATCTCAGCAAACGTAGATAGAGGATTCCAAAAGAATCACAATAAAATCACTCACGATACATCGAGAGAAACAGAGAATCATTTCGAAAAAATTTCATGGAGATAGTGCAGCAAGTGCCATAAGACATAACTGGGAATTGATAATGTATCTCGAAATGACGCGAAAATTATAAGTGAACACATCACTAGAATATTTAAAATTTTATTGATCAACACCTAGTAAATCTGTTCACTTTTAAGGCCGCAGCACAGACTTTTGCATAACGCATAACGCATAGTGCACAAGCGAATCAAATAATCAGAATCTTTTCTTTCCTCCCATTCTATGAAAAAGAATTTCGATTGATTCCTTTATCATTTTCATCTCGTTTTAAGATACACAATTGACCTTCTGTGGTCGCGAGCCATGTGGAAATACGAAGTTTTGTTACGTCATTCCCGAACAAAGCTCACTGCCTCGCCACGCGCCGATGTAATCACGTGGAGACGCTTCCGAGTTGCTCCGAGCGAAACGACGAAGCTAATGCGGAGAGGCGCGAGAAACAACTGAAGGAGAAAAAGGCAAAAAGAGCCGAGGGGTGTTAAAGTAAGGATTACTTACTGTTGCAGGTGCCGCGATCGAATTGCAAACCGTCAACAGGTCTGTTCTTTTTTACTGAACTTTTGCACTAGTTCAGCTTTCTTCCTTTTCTTCCAGTAAGAAAGAAGAGGAAGAAAGATGAACTGGTGCAAAAGTTCAGCCAAAAAGAACAGGCCTAATGTTCCATTGAGATCGCCTTCGCAATGAGAGCGATTGCACGGCCGGTTGATATCCCGACGATATGCGCTCGCATATACCTCGGACGAGCGATGCTTGTCATTCACCGATCGATGACGATAAATAAACGCGAGCGAGAAATCGACAACATGCGACGACAGAAAATCACAACTGATCACCAATCACTATGTTATCACTCGCACGCACACCTTTCTGCCCCATGGCGGAAGGGATAACGTGTGTCGTATATGCAGTTAGACATTATCTCTCTCTACATCTCCGCCCTCTCTATCTATAGATGTTCATAGAGTCAAGAGGTTTGTCGCGTTGCATACTCCAACATGCTCCTACTTCCTCCAACCGTAGCTTCTATTCACTCAAACGCGTTCGTTAGGGGCTAGTCTCACTAACGCCAGTTAACTTAAGCGACTGTTGACTGACCAATTGCGTTTGCTGTTTAGTAGAATTGACCAATTGTGATTGACAGTTAATCATGATTAAACTTGATTGTCGTTGGTGAAACCGATCCTAGGGCGATTAGAGTTGATTAGGGCTGCCGCAAAATTCCGCAACAGTGACCGTAAGACATAAACTTAACGATGAGTCAATCAGGATATTGCTTTAGGTCTACATAATCTAATGGAAATGAAAATAACAGTAAACTTCCATAACCTCGCAATAAGGCGAATTTCAACCGATTGAAACTCGCCTTATGAATAAGTTTATTGTTATTTTTATTTCCAGTTTTATTTAGAGTACATAGATCTAAAGCAGTATCCTGATTGACTCATTGGCTTAAGTTTACGTTTTAAGGTTACTGTTACAGAAATTTTGTCTGCGACAGCCTTAATGCGTGATCTACAATGGGCAGTAGTAGTAGTGGATTAAGAAGTAGTCGTAGAAATCGATCAACGGTAGTTAATTATCCTTTTCACATTCGACTATGATTTGTTGATTTCTACTCCTTAATCCATTACTGCTATTGTCCATTGTAGACGACGCATAAGAGTTAAGGGTCCTCTACATAGAAATCGTAGATGGTCGTGGAGTCTTAAGTCGTAGGAAACTGATCAATTCTAATCGAGTATTCTCCTTATATTTGATTGTGATTAGTTGATTCCCTACGACTTAAGACTTCACAACCATCTACGACTTTTATGCAGAGGACCCTTAATGCGGGATCTACAATAGACGTCGTAGCGGTCTTAAGTCATAGAAAATTGATCAATCATAGTCAAATATTCTTCTCATATTCTACTGATTGGTTAATTTTCTATGACTTAAGACTCCACTGAGGACTACATTAGAACTTCACATAGGGGTTCCGCACAATAAAAAGAACAAAGAACAGAGAATAAGAATTTCAACTTATCAGAAATGTCATCATGTATTGTGGATTACACAGTTTCTGATAAATTGAAATTCTTATTTTTTGTTCTCTATTCCTTGTTCCTTTTATTGTGCGGAGCCCCTAATAGTATCATTCCATTTTCTTTCGCGTGCGTACAAATGAGGAGCAAAAATGAGCTTGTACTTCGTTAAAATACATAAATACGTTGGCGTCGCGCTCATCTACACTAACGTATGTATGTATTACACCGAAGTTTATTTTTACTCCTCATTGTACATTTTCAGATTTACTCAGTGGCCTAAAAGCGTACGTATTATTTCGGTATCATTGGTCTAGTTTCCACCGAGGGTTTAAACCGGATCAGAATATAAGAACCAACTAACTACAGTCGAATATTTCCCTGTTACAGTCGAACGACAGGGGAATGCTCGACTGTAGTTGGTTCTTACATTCTGATCCAATTTAAACCCTCGGTGGAAACTAGGCCAGTGATACCGAAATAATACGCTTTTCTATTGTGCGTGTATAATCGCAGCAGGCTGATTGTATATCTTGAGACCTAAAATTTATAAAAATGAGCTCTCATTTGATTGACTAACTTTCACCATAGTGAAAATGCGACATTTTTCATGTGACATTGTTCGACAAGAATTTTAGAGGTTTGTTCGCGTCGCACGCTCCACATGTCCAACACGCTCCAATACGTTCGTGTCACCGGAACTAATATAGCGACTAGATGTCGCGTCGCGAAAAAGATTAAGAGCACGGTCCATTTGCCTTACCTTAGAAGATACCTTTGGGGCATTTACGCACGCATGCGTAATGATTGAAAACGTTACTGTATCGAAAAAAGTATTTCAAATTCATTTTGTATAAAACGCATTTAATAAATAAGTTAATAATAAGGTAATAATATTTTTGATATAAATATAAAAATATAATATAACTTTTATATTTATTAAAACGCATTTATTTTGTATAAAAACGCTTTTCAACTAACATACGAAGTAACAAAATATCCGAAATGAGACAAATGTCCGATCCGTTCAAGTAGTCTCACGGATTAGGTTAAGTGACAGGCTCACTTGGCCTAAATCTGTTCGTGTCATTGTGTACATGAATCAACATGAATGCAATACTCCAACCTTCCCAATGCTGCTCTCCAACCCAATGCTGTACCATCACCTTACCTGTAATCCAAGTGCTCTCTGGATTAATTTGGAGCATGCGACGCGAACAAGTAAAAGTCTCGATGAGTCTACTGACGTGTTATTGCGTCATTATTTTTGGAAAGTGTGACCGGCTTCAAACGCGCAATTGAGTTTATGTTACTTTTAGACTTTCGCATATTGTTTTTTGTTACTCACCGGATAAGCGGCATTTAAGATTCTAGCTGTATCGACTCGGTGTTAGAGTCGGCGTCCGGCATTCTAACGCGAAGAACACGCGAATAAACAGATGTCGAATTCAAGTCTCAAGTCGAGGTCAAAGTCTCGCTACAAATGTTTTGAAGCATTTGATGGACCAATTAGAAGAAAGAATTTCACAAACTGACCAATTAAAAAACACTCAAAGCGTTTGTAGCATCACGTTGACCGTATCCTCAATCAAATTGTGCCGAATCGTGTCGAATTTGCGGAAATTTTCCATCGTATTGGTATAGTATACCTAAAATTTATGTTAATCGACACTATAACCAATACGATGCTAATTTCTGCAAGTTCGACACAAGTTCAGCACAATTGCCGTAATAAGTGTTATAAATAATGGACTTTATTGCTATATTATTGCTGATGGAAGAAGAACGAAATAGAAATAGACGTCGAAAAAACAATTTAAATATAATAAGGAGAAATTTAAGAAATTCGTTTGATATTCGGGATAACACATTTCTCAAATTATATGTGTATGTAAAAAAAATTATATTTTATTTTAGATTACAATTAGGCTATACATATATGTTTGCAATGGATACGAATAAAATGTAAGGAATATAAATATGTAGTATGTCTTATTTGTGTATTCATTGTGCGTTACGTTTAACCTCTTTTATTTCGTTCATATTTAATAATTATTCCTGTTTTTAATAATTTTTTTTTTATGGTGAATAGGATCTTATTCAATATATATAATCAGCATATTATATGTAAAATTTGTTCATAAAAATTTGTTATATAATGTTATTGTGTGTATTCTAAAAAATATATATATTGTACATTATGCAATATTTACATGTTTCAGATTATCTAAAGTAGCAACTATACAATTGAAGAATTAACAAATTTTATGTCAGTTCCGCAAAGAAGAACAGCAATTCCTCAACATTTACAAGTAAATTATTACTTTTTTATTTTTTTTTCTCTTTTTTAATTGTTATGATTTTATTATAGATATTTATAACACTTTATTTCTTAGCATCTGTTCCTATCAAGAAAGAAAGAAACGTAGGACAGGATTTTCTATCATGCATGAGTCAACTTCCATCTCCGTTTCTATTCATATAACTGTATTAAATGTTATGGGACATTGGATTCAATTTCCAACAACAGATAGAAGGAAACAATAAATTAAACAAGGTACACAGGTAATATATGTAAAGTTTGATCAAAATTTCTACAAACTAATTTGATTCTTTATATCAGATTTTTTGAAAATACTAGATTTCCAGGAGTAATTGGCGCTGTAGACAGGACTCACATTGCAATCTTTTCACCACAAACTGAACGAGAACACCTTTTCATTAATAGGAAACAATATCATTCATTGAATGTGATGATTGTAAGTATAAAAATAATCAGTGCTGTAAGAGATACAGTTTTAATAGTGCATAATTTGTACATATGTTCTATTCTCTTTGTAGGTTTATTCCTATAATAACAAAATATTAGCAGTAAATGCAATGCATGGTGAAAGAACGCATGACGCCATAGTTTTTCATTCTTCGTGTTTGTTCCATTATTTGAAAGACAACAGGAAGCAGGTAAAAGAGGATCATGGCTTATAGATATAGCTAATGATTACATATGTTGTTCACACTATATTAATATTATGTTTACATTATGTTTCTATTCATCAATTCGTAATTTTAACTTCCGTAATATTTCAAATACTATATAAATATTTTCTCTATATTGAAATGATTGATAACATGACACAACTTCGCAGGCATTTGGCCATTTGAGCCAATTGATTCTTATATTGTTTTAGTATTTTTTTTAGGAGATTCTGCCTATCCGCTTATGCCTTATCTTTTAAAATCATTCATAAACGCACATAAATTCTGGGCTCTCCAGAGTTCAGATACACAGAATAGTTTACAAAAGTGCGATCTTTTGCAGAAAGAAGTACAGGTATTTAGAAAGGCCGATAACGATGCTTGCAAAAAGAGAGGGCATTGCATTATCAATCGGAATTCGCAAGTATTAAATTTAATTTTTGTATTTGTAATATAAAAAAACCTTATTAAAAAATGTAATGTTCTTTAGTATTTATTATAATACTTTTTTCTTTTCTAGCTCATATTGTAAATGCATATTGCGTTCTACACAATATTGCTATAAAATGGAGAATTCCAGAAAATGAAATTTATTTAACTGAGATAGATGAACAAATACCAATACAATATAATGACATTGACATAAATAATTGGAAAAGATGACGGGCAGTAGGAGTCAAGCGCAGAAGATGTCG
Source organism: Trachymyrmex septentrionalis (assembly GCF_001594115.1). Taxonomy (NCBI): domain Eukaryota; kingdom Metazoa; phylum Arthropoda; class Insecta; order Hymenoptera; family Formicidae; genus Trachymyrmex; species Trachymyrmex septentrionalis. Next base: position 171,622 of record NW_017304522.1, on the reverse strand, counting down.
CGCGCAAATAATATATCTATGAAGTGTAAAACTTCTTTATTCACTAAAACGCGCTTACATGTTTCGGCTCACTTTTGAGCCCTCATCAAAAACAACAAAAATTTAACATACATAAACTGTGAATAAAAATTATCCTATCATGGTGAGCACCCTTACCTCGAGAATTTAAACGCCAAAAAGAGTGAAATAAAACGAAAAAAAAAAGAAAGATGAACGAAAAAAAGAAATAATGGAAATATCGAAATAGAAAATATGAAAAACTAATTTATCAAAAATCTTTAAGATTATAATTAATCATCTCGAAAATAAGGACGCTCACCCTGATCACAAATCACAAACTGTATCGCAAACATTACTATAAATCATTCAAAAACCGGTTCTCAATATTTTAGCCAGTCAGTATCAGACACAGTGAGTCACTTTCAGTTTTAGCTAGTATTATTGAAGCTTACAAATGAAAAATTTCGCATTGAGACGTTAATCAATTACGGACATAAATAATGTTGGATAAATACGACGGAATGTTGTTCGATAGTATTTTGAATAGACAAGGTTGCGTTTCCTTTCATTTTTTAATATTTTCATAATTAGCACATAAAAAGTTCAATTAACTTCTGAAAGATTCTTATGCACGTCAATAATTGATAAATAGCTAGAAATTTGTTTTTAAAGATAATAAAAGTTAAAACTTGTATATTTTTATCTTAGAATTTACATTTAAAAAAAACTTATTTTATATTATTTATTTACTCATAAATTATGTTACTTTAATACTACAAAATAAAAAATTTTACACTATTTTATTTAAATATTAAAAATTAAAAAAATTAATTTAACAAAATATTCAAATATCATAATCACATTAAATTAACATTTCGATATCTCAAACATTATAAACATTTTTACGTTCCAGATGCGAATGTCTCGAGCTACACAATTGTGCAAGATTATATTTTTTAACATATTTACAAGAGACTAAATGAAGTATTCATGCTGAAAAGATTCTCATAAGAAGAATCCTGTGTCTTTACAGGCTCACAAAAGAATATTAAGAATCACGGATTGGAAAATTAGAAAAATCTGTCAGAATTAAGTTTAAGCGATAACGATATAAAAATGATAGAGATTATTTTTATTGTTACTGAAGAGATAAGTTGTAAGGCTTAAATATAGTCTTTTCTTTTTTATTATTATCCAAATTAACAAGTGATACAAGAAACGAGGATGTATATCCTATTTTTCTTCGTTAAAATGTAAATGTTAACTCTCTATATAATTTGTTTCTCCATATTTATTATGCATTTAGTGACAGCAAGAAATATATAATAACAATGTAAGCACTTGTGATTTATTTTCATGCATATTAATTATAAGTCGTAATGCTTGATAGAAAAGATGTATGTTATGACATTCAGAGATGTATTGCTGCGACTTGTAATGATTATCGTACAAATGGATAAACATTAACGAATGGACGCGGAAGAATTTATTATTTTTATGTAGAATTATTAACACTTGTCCAGCAATTCTCAAACAGCCTATAATTTAAATATCGCAGTGGAGGGATTAAATGGCATACAATAGCGAAACGCTCAAATAACGTGTAAATAAGATATAATTACATAAAGTGATACATTTTTTAGTGGAACAGTATAATATTACGAAGAATAATATTAAATTTTGCTAGTGGCACGATTTATTGTTGTATGCAAACAAGCAACAATTTACAGAGTTATCACTAATATATATTTAAAGTATGTTAATTTTTTTATTAATCATATATTTCTCGTATTCTATAAAATAAAATCATTTTGATGATAGTGTTGTTCACACAGAGTAAAAGTTATAATTTGTATCATCACAAGTTTAAACATGTGCTACATGAATTACACATACATATGTATATATAGCTTTGGCCAAAATATTAGGTACTTAAATATGTTGAGCTAGAACTTTACATTTTTGCACTTGAAAAAAGAAACCAAACAAACATGAATTGATTATACTTAGTAATTTAAAAATTTATAGTATATATAAAGGAACAATATGATATATCATAGAATACATATATCTTTAGTAACTTTTGCATAATACATATCTTTATTTATTTAAGATCTATTGTCAAGTATTGTCTTATTAATTCTTTATAGTTAATATAAGATCATTCGTAATTGCTGTAGAATTTCTTTAAGAACAATTCATTCTTCTTTTTTTAATCTTTTTTTAATTTATTTTTTTTCTGTTTTAATTCTAAAATTTTCTGTTTAATATTCTCGGACGTTGTTGACTTCTTTTCTAATAAATTAATGGCTGTGTCTATAAACCGTGATTTTTTACACCTAAATATAAATAAAGTTAAACAATGATATTAATTGAAAATGTTAAAGAGACGTCGGCGTGGAAAACAATGAATAGTGTTAAATTATTTTAATGGTTTATCAATATTATAATTGTCGAAATAAAATACACACAAAATTTTCTGATGTATTATATCAATTTCATTCACTTCTTCAGAGAATTTTATATTTGATGTCGGCAAACTATCAAAGTAATTTACTATTAACACTTTGCGCACTATATGTTTTCTACACCGACTACTAATGTTTTTTTAACGTTTTCGAGCAATTTGTTAGAATAGCAGGAATCTATTTTTTATTTTAATGATATTAATACATTTTATTAAAAAACTTTATATACCTTTTGAATGATTTGCAATATAATCCTCTGCATCATCTAAAAATAATGCACATATTGTTTTATCTTGTTCCTGTATAAATATAGTAAAGTAAAATACAATAAAGTTAAATCTACATTAATCTATATTTATAAAAAGTAATACATAGTATGCGCCTAAATAAATCTTACACGCATACTCAATTTTCCTTATTTTTAATTTGATATACACTCACATTGTGTGTATAACAATTGTTTCACATTTATTTCCTTTACTATTTTGTTGAATTGTGCGCTTTTTATGTTTTAAAAAATTATTTATTTTATTGTCTTATTATGGATGTTTTATTTATTAAAACTAATTAAAAAGAAATAAATTTATTAATTCATATTTTTAAACTAATAAATAAAATTTGTAAGACACCTCATTTTTATTATTTTCAATTGGATGTATACTATATGTTATTATTTAATGACATACGTAATTGCATATTCTACTTATTTTGTTGAACAAGAGAATGCATTTCATGTGATTATATGAATTATTATATTGTTCTAAACATCAAGTAAAAATATTTCATTTTCTTTTTCTTCAATATTAGAGATAAAGCAAATGAATTCGAAGTTTTATCATAACTTGGAGTCATATCTGTAAATCTATCTTCCGAAATATCTCTTAAAGAGCATTCTCTGTTCCAGATAACTGCAAATCTTTTGCAGTTATCCGCCACCTGTTCTCATATAAATCTCGTGCTTTGCAATCTTTTTTAAGGTATTAGCCTTCCAGTCTATAAAAAATATGATAAGCAATAAATAATAATTTTACAATTACACAGTTTAAAGGTCAACTCAAAAGAGATATACAAACTACTCAAATTTGTATTCGAATAATTTACACATCTCTTTCACACATCACTTTTATATTGCAAATTTACACACCATTTTATAAAATCTAGATCACGAAATTTTTTGGTTTTAAAAATTTTGTTGCGTATTCTATATTTTATTTACAACTCTTTATTTAAGTCAAAGCTGGCATTAGAGATGTGCGAACTATTCTAATATGCATCGAATTAATCGACACACAATCGACCTTTAGGCGACTTAGGGTAATATTTTATTTGTGTGTTTTTGTTGTATGACAAATTTTTCAAGCTTGTTAGTTGGCTATAGGATCTCTCTGTTCTGCACACATTTTGTGGTACGTAAAAACGTATGAATGAAATAGCACCCTTATTACGGTTCTTGGGATCGATTCAGGGGGCTTATTATGGTTCTTGAAACAAAGTGAAAATTATAAAAGTGATCGAATTTACTAGAATTCTTATAACTTCATTGGTTAACAGAGTTAACCAATGAAGTTATAAATATTCTAGTAAAATGAAGGTTGAAAAATGAGCAAACTCGCTAGGTGTTGACCAATGAAGTTATAAATATTCTAGTAAATTTGATCACTTTCGTAATTTTCACCTCGTTTCAAGAACCGTAACAAACTCCCTCACAAGGATCAATCATGAAACTTCATCCCTAGAATGAAAAGTAAAAAATACAAATTTTAATCATTGAAGTTAATGAAAAAATTTTTTATTTTTATCCTAGGAAAAAAATTTCATGATTGATACTCAAGTTTGACGAAAACAGTAGAATCCCTAGATCCATAGAGACTCTAAAGGTTTGTTCGCGTCGCGTGCTCCAACATGCTACTACTACAGTAAGTACATACAGTAGAAACACTGAACGTCGGCATCTTTGATAGTAGGTGGATCTCAGATCACTCACTCGCCGCCATGTTGTGGATTGGAAGGGCGTTTATAAATTTGAATTTTTATAAAGTTACAAAATGATTTTTCTAAAAAAAACAAACCATAATTCGGTCATAAAAATTGTTTATAGCAAGTATATTTTTAAATCAGAATTATATAATAATATAATGTTAACTCATTGTATAAAAATAATATTCACATTAGTAATAATAATAATATTAAACAGTAATAAATAAATTAAAAATAATAATTAATTAAATATGAAAATTGTAATTGAATAGTTATGTATGAAAAAATAATATATTGCATGAAAACACACACATACACACACACACACACACACACACACACACACACACAC
>NW_017304522.1:159015-166199 GCF_001594115.1 Trachymyrmex septentrionalis | reverse complement strand
TAATAATAATAATATTAAACAGTAATAAATAAATTAAAAATAATAATTAATTAAATACTATATGAAAATTGTAATTTAATTATGTATGAAAAAATAATATATTGCATAAAAATTGTAATTAAATGTGAAGTTATAATTTAATAATATACGTACACACACACACACACACACACACACACACACACACACACGCACACACACGCACACACGCACACGCACACGCACGCACCATGCATGCTTTATTACGAGAATATTTTATTCTCGTAAAGAGAGTATACAAATATAATAAGAGAGTATACAAATATAATAATCTATACAATATAGCGTCTCCGAAAAAATTTTATTTTATTTTTTAGTAAAATTTGATTTTATTAACTCTTTGCCATACTTTTCTCTTATAAATTAAAAAAAAATTAAGTATAAACAATGTACCACGGCTCTCACCCGTGTGGCACAACTTATGTTTGGTCCGATTTCCTTACCATGAGTCTCTCACAATATTGTAAGCAAAAGGGTTAATTATATTTTATGGGAAGGAGATTCAGCTAACCTAACCTAACCTAACTTGCAACTTCAACTTGCTGAAGGCAATCACGATCCTGACTGGAAATCGACATATACACATTAAAAATTGGGGACTACATAAAAAGTTCAATGTCCATACTGTATGTATTATACTTATACTGTAACAGCTATCGAAACACATCATGCCTGTTAGTTACAGCGCTACCAATCTTATTGTAACTAAAAACAATATTTTCAACACAACTTTTGGAACATAATCCGAGTCTGCTGAACGTGACCATATGGTGCGTTCCGAAATACGCATAAAACGCATGATGCATTATTTGTCTTTATTGTGCATCAAATAATAAAAAAGGATAAAATAATGCATTATGTGCTTCATGCGTGTAATTCGGGACACACTCATTAGGCCTGGTTCTTTTTGATTAAACGTTTGCACCAGTTCATCTTTCTTCCTTTTCTCTCTAGGAGGAAAGAAGAGGAAGAAAGATGAACTGGTGCAAAAGTTCAGCCAAAAAAAACAGGCCTATAGGCTTATGGCCGGAATTACATTACGCATTGAAGAATGAGATTAAAAATTGAAAGATTGCAGTTTGACCAATCAGAACAAAAGGAGCCAAAATTTCTTTGTCCTCACTGGTAAAATTTTAATCTTTAATCTCAATCTTTAATGTATAATCTAATTCCTAAGACTTGTTGCGTTCTCGTTTGTTCTTCTATCCTCATCATTGCCCACTCACAGTATATAAATAGAGCAACTCTCGGCACTTTTGATGTTAGTGTTGGCCAAAATGAAGTGCGCATGCGTGAAATAAGTAAGTTAGGGCGTTATTTCATCTTTTGGTAAATTTTACCTGTTGGGTCAGTAGCAAGATTACCCAATCACATGCGTGGGTTATCAGATTTACCTCACAAATAAAATTTAAAACAATCAGCTCTTACCTTGCGTTACTACGGTTACCACTTAAATTTCTTTCTCTTTTCATCAAAGAGTAAAGAAAAACAGGAGGAAATGTTTGATTCTAAGCAAGCGGTCGGAAGTATATATTAGCATAAAAAGTGGACGCTTAAGATGGCTGCCATGACGTACATTTGTCCGCGGATTTAGCTACCCCCATTATTGATGGGAGCATTCCTTCCTGTTTCTCTTTACTTTTTGCTTTTCATCCCTTTTTCGCTCTGTCAAAATTCCTTGCAAAACTCACTAGATTTATTCGCATCGCAATCCAACGAATTCGTTAAAGTGCTATTGTAGGAGCATATTAGAGTATGAGATGCGACTAAACCTAATATTGCAATGAAATAATTTAAACTTTATGAAAATTAATAAAAATAAATTGTAAATATATTAAAAAATAAAGAAAAAATTAGGAAAAATATTAAATTAATTTAAAAATGTATATTTGTATAAAGAAATATTATGTAATTATATATCTATGAAAATATTATAAGAAAGAGACATAAAAGAAATTTATATACATATATGTTAAAAATAAGTTTAAAATACAATAAATAAAAAGAAATCCTTCTTGCTTGATTTTCTATGTTTCTTTTTGTTCATTTTTTCGCAAAAATTAGACTAATCTCTTGAGATTTCTCACACAACATTTCACCAAATGGACAATACACGTAATACTTCCCTCTAAATTTCTACTCTAAACTATGTATGCTTGAAAGACAAATGTTTAAGTGAAACATTGAAATGCTTATATATTGAAATGTTTATTAGAGAGAGAAAGAAAGAGAACAATAAAAAAGGAGAAAAAGAGACGAGGCAACTTACTTATTTCACGCATGCGCACTCCATTTTTGCCAATATAAAATCAAGAGAGTTGCGCTACTGTATATACTGTGCCGGAGTATAGCGAAGGCGTGCGATCGAACAGTTTTGCCATCGGTAAAATACTATTAAAGATCGACATCTTTATGGAAGTTCACGTCCTTGTGAATATTGAAGTGATTAAGAGTTAAAAACTGATAATATTGCAGTTATTTTATGATTTATTAGTTTAGTAGACGTATTTATGTATTTAGAATTCAATAATACTCGATTTTTCTTTAAAATTGTAATTTTAGTATTATCGTCAAAGTTTGATTATTAACAGAGATGATAACTGCAGAGAAAAAAATTGTAATTTTTTCACAATATATAGGATATTATAGCTTTACAAGTATACATATTTATTTATAGAACATTTATGTAATAAAAGATCATGGATTTAATAATACATGAATGATTTAATAATATATATATGAACCAAATATTTATATTAATAATAGCAAATTTATATCAACTGTCGATAATGTTAGCGTTCTTCAATTACTTCCGGGTCCTTGGGGCCCTTTTTATATTACCAAAAATTTGCTCAAGGTTGACGATCTTCAATAGTGTCTCGTCGGTGGTTTTGTTCAAGTACAAAGTCGCGTTTAAATAAGACAAACGTAACGAGATATATTTTCGTCGTATGAGCGTCCGATGCTTTGCTTTCTGTATGTACGTGATGTAAACGTACACATAGTTTATGATTGTGTTATAACTGTTATTTGTATGTATAAACAGCATGAGTGCTAATTATCTAAACATCTGTTAATTTTCAGGTTATCAAGTCTGATAACGCTTTATATCGTTCAATTATGATATATTGGCTACCAAAGAAACGTTTCATGAGAAGGTACTCGCCTCATTTAAAACTGTTTATACAGGCATTCTTTGTTTGTAGAAGTTAATTCCTTTTTCTTGTCGGAATTGATTTTTCTCAATCGATAGCGTAACTTTTACGACCGTTTTTCTAGGAACTAGAGTCGCTATACTAATCATAGTTATTACTCACAACCTTACATTAACTCTAAAAAAATATAAAGAGTATGCTAGAGAAAGAAATATGTGCAGAATTTTTTATTTTAAGTTAAGAAGAATTAGAAGCTTTGCTCCATTGTATGATTTTTCAAGATGAAGTTGGTTGGTTATTAGTAAATTATTCTTAATATAATTTTTTAGGTATAGAAGTGAAAAGTGATAATAAAAATATAGGTAATCTCTAATAAATTTATATGCTCTTAAGTGTCTATTACGTATTATTTCTAAGTGACATATATTATTAAAGAAATATTATTTTTTAATTAAAATGTAATACTTAATAAATGTATAATAATTGTGTTTGCCAGACAAAATATAGCAAATAATATAAATTATATACATTTCTATTTTTTTTTAATGCTCAGAAATATTAAATAAAGATTATTTTTATATATATAATACAATATATATTTATATTTATGAATATAATTCATACATTATACTTTCTTGTAATTATTTTTTCATCTTATATCCAAACAATTTACATTCACTCATAATTAGCTTAACATAATAACAATAAAACAATCTCTTATAACAAATTTGTGGAATTAAGTTTGGTCGAAGAAAGGACTTGTGACAAGAAAATACTGTAAAGAAACAGTAACCACTAACAGTCACGATGTCGATGTACCTACTATTAGCAGCAATAATACCAATCATCATCCTTGAGATTTGGTACATGGGAATGTAAGTTACTTTACCATAATTGTACCTTTATACCTAAATAATTTTGTATTTCTTTTGTTTATGTAACTGTGCATCGTAATATAATTTACAAGCTTATTCAAAACGAAACAATAAATAAAATCGATTTATTTCTTTGTTGGCTAAAATTTATGTCTGACTTGATTCTTTAAGTGCAATTGTGTGCCTATTGTGATGCACACAGCGTGTATCTTACAGTTATTCTTGTCAGTCACTTGCAAGTCAGAGTGATTAGAAATTAATCATCATAAGCTAACTGTGGCATGATATGATTAAACAAAAAAATATTCTATCAAAACATTGTTATTTTTATAAACAGCTATCTTATATTTCATCATAATTTATTAAATAGCAATGACGTAGTAAGAAAGAGGACGATTTACCTTAGTTTCCGTCTTAGTCTTAAAGATATTAATTCAGCAGTACTTCCTCGTTACAAGCAAAAATATGAATTCGAAGATTTATTTGTAAATAAAAAAAATTATCTTCGCTTCTCAAGTAAAAGACAAAGGAATTGAAGTCAAATTGTTAGCTTATATAGGCAACTCTTTTTTTGCTGTAGTAGGACTAAGTTTCTGTTTGTGACATTTTGTTAAAGACAAATATGCAATAAATGCATTTTTAATGCATTAATTAATTCTGAGCTCGAGCGTTTAATCTACTTCATTATTAGCATTCCTTTCATCAAATGTTGCCATAATTTTCGATAAGAAAACTGTTTTTTTTTTTATATTATTAATGCATTCTTTTCTTCTCCGCATGATTTGTTTTAGGCCGATATTCATAATCGATTCTTATATTTGAAATTGTCTTAAATACAGTCTTAAGCTGTTATAAACTAATCAGGGGGAATTAGCATCTTAAGACATTAAGTAAGCCGGTTTTAAAATACGAATGAACTATAAATATCGCCCTTATTAAAAAAAATAGATTTATTAAATGTTTTCAGTTTATTTAAAATTTAGACATTGTTGCTTATTTTTTCCATAATTTACAAGAACATAGGAGCGAAGATGTGAAGCCTGTAAAATAGTCTATTGATTGCCATTATCAGTAATGTAGTAAAGAAGTCATAAAAGTCCGTGAGGAAGAAGAGACCACTCCAAGCAATCTTTCTTTATTACGCCACTGCTAAATAGTGTGTTTTCTAATTTAAAAATACGAAAAGAATTTTAAACTTTAATAGCTGTATAAATTAATCAATTATTGTAAATGATCGCGTTCAGCAGAACGTTTATTTTGCAATTATTGGCAGTTTTCGTCGTGCCAATTTTTTTTGGAATACTTTTAAATTTAGAAGAATAGTTTTATCTCTAGGAAGCTAATAGTATAGTTGTAAAATAAATGTTAAATTGAACGTGATCAGTAAGTTGGAATAGGAATGTGTAATTATAATAATTCATCAAAGGAGTGAATTCTCGATAAACTCTAATAAAAAATAATTACACAGCATCTTCATTTTACAATATTCGGGTGAAAAACATGAAACAAACATGAAATTTTTTATTTAAATATAATTATTTGTAAGTATTTACAATTAATAAAGCTGAATTGTGTAAAATATGATTTAATACAAACTAGTATAGATTTATAAAATTAATTTACTAAATATATATTTAAACAAATTTATATAGAAATAAAATAGAGTGAAGTGAAAGTGGGTATAAAACCGATAAAATAATAAAATATGAATTTTATGTAATAAAAATTAATGAAACATGTATTTGTAGTGTTTGTAATTTACACAATTTTTGTTTACAATTAGTTAAAGAAAGCATAACTTTCTTTTCATGGTATTTGTAAGTGTAACAATATGTGTATAACACAATTGAATAATTACATAAGTATTAGAGACTTAGTTAATAATAAATTACATGTCGCAAACATCAAGAGATAAGATATTATGTCTTGTGTGTCATAAGTGTATCTGAATTATAAGCGCATAAAAGAATATAATGTTCTGCCATGAACGTAATAAGGTATAATATTAATATATGATATACGAGTATGTTATTTACTTTGCATATATTTGGATTTAAAAATAAGTTTGTTAACATTTTTTTTATCTGAATAAGTTTTATCTCTTAAACATAATATGTACTATGTTTAACATATAATATTTAATCATAAGAACTTTTATCTGCATATGTGTGTATTTACTTTTTTAACAGCTTCTGCATTATAGCATCTAGCATTATACCTTTATTAATTTTATCATTGCTATTCTCTGTTTTATTTTTTTTTTTGTTTTTTTTTAAGCTTTGTTTTTTTTTTGCTATTGTTCTATGTTTTATAGCAAACGCAAACTACTTAAGTAACGTCGTAAAATTAATTATTGTTAATTATAGATATTAATGATAATTAATATAAATATCCAAGAATCTCACAATTTTTTTTTAGAATCCTTCAATTAATCTGAAGTCAACTTTCTCTCTCGATGTAATACTTTGTTATAATTTTATAATTTTGAATATATATTTTGAATATATAACTTTATAATCTAGTTTTTTCAGTACAAAATAAAATTCTGATAACATTTTTAATTATTTAGAAAATATTGTTTTATTAGTCATTAATTATACAGAACAAATACACAATTTTCTATTAAAGGAAAGTTAGTTTTATAGTTAGCAAAATGTGCATCGTAAAGAACTTCGAGTGATTCCAGGACAGCCTATACATTTTGAAATTTTCTTATTATATATCTCATTACTTTTAACTTTTAATACCATGACATTAAATCTATACATTATTTAATATTGTGATTAATTGCATCAATGATAAATCAAAGTTTTGTTAAATTATCAATTATTTATACAATTACACACGCGCGCGCGCGCACACACACACACACATATATATATGTGTGTATATGTACACACGTGTAAACATTACAGATGCTTAACTTGGACCATGAGGACCTCTGTGCTGATATATCTTATTATATTCGGGCTTCTACCAGTAATTTTTCATTACTCTTATACTCTTCAAAAAAAGATACTTTTTTTAAATTTTGGTAAGTATTTAACTAATAAAACGTAAATAATGTTACAAATTAATAATTTTAATAACTCTTGTAAATTTTATGAACTAAATT
>NW_017304522.1:157449-158915 GCF_001594115.1 Trachymyrmex septentrionalis | reverse complement strand
AACCATGGCAAGTGTTTGAATATCTGTGTAAAACGCTTAAAAATTAATTTACATTTATTGGAAATAGTACAATTTATATCTAAATAGATAATAATTGTTGAGATATACCTGTGCAAATGGATGCTCTGTTAATTCATCTTGTATGTTATTGAATGGTGCTTCCAGAAATAATCCTGTTGGTTGTATATTTTCGGCTGCTAGCAGGGCTAATACATGCGTCGAAACTCTAATATCAAATAAAAAGTTATAATTATAAAATAAACTATTTCAATTTGAACGTTAAATACGAAGCGCTCTTACAGTTCCGAGTGTTAAGATGTTGAACTAACATTCATTAAAATTAAAATTAAATTAAATTAATTTATTTCAGAAATATAAATTAATTTAATTTAATTTTAATTTTAATGAATGTAATTTCAGAAATAAATTAATTTAATTTAATTTTAATTTAAATGAATGTTAGTTCAACATCTTAACACTCGGAACTGTAAGAGCGCTTCGTATTTAACGTTCAAATTGAAATAGTTTATTTTATAATTATAACTTTTTATTTGATATTAGAGTTTCGACGCATGTATTAGCCCTGCTAGCAGCCGAAAATATACAACCAACAGGATTATTTCTGGAAGCACCATTCAATAACATACAAGATGAATTAACAGAGCATCCATTTGCACAGGTATATCTCAACAATTATTATCTATTTAGATATAAATTGTACTATTTCCAATAAATGTAAATTAATTTTTAAGCGTTTTACACAGATATTCAAACACTTGCCATGGTTCCATTGGATGGCTGTTGAACCATTTTATAAGAATAATTTGCGATTTGAGTCTGATAAACATATTATTAAGATTGATTGTCCTATTATGATATTACATGCTGAAGATGATGGTGTAATTCCAGTTTTCTTAGCAGAAAAGGTATGATTATAATATATTATTTACAGTACTTTTGCTGTACAATTATATAGACCAGATTTGTCCAAAATTTAACTCGCGAGTTAAATGGTTCTTTTTCTTCATTGTCTCGTTAAGCGAGATAGACAGAAAACAAAAGGAATAAGATGCTATAGTTGCACCCAGTTATAAGTTACTCTAGCTGTTCTGGTCTCTATCCCTTTTTGTTTTCTATCTGGTCCAATGAGATGGCGAAAAGATGAGAATGTTTAGCTCGCGAGCTAAAGCCTAAAATAGTTGTTAAAAAATTAATATCACAAATTAATAGAAATTCATACAAGTTCATGTTTCAGCTTTATCAAGCAGCATTAGATAGTTTTGGAAATAATACAAATCATATCCAAATGATAAAAATAGATTCATCCTATGGACTTGGACATAAATATATCTGTAGATACAAAGAATTACCTGATATAATTAAGTAAGTTATTAACATATTTCTAAAATAAATGGAATTCATTTTTCTTTATTACGAAAATTAACATTGGGAACTGTAGAACTATG
>NW_017304522.1:151378-157349 GCF_001594115.1 Trachymyrmex septentrionalis | reverse complement strand
TGTGTGTGTGCGTGTGTGCGTGCGCGCGCGCGTTTGAATTCATATTCTTTAATTTTAAAATATAAAATTATAGTTGGTATATTAAAACAATATATTATTTCAATCTCTTTTAGTACATTGGCCACTTAAAGTAGAGTTTTCCAATCCAAAATTGGTTGGGCTGGAAGGCGCTAGAAATTTTTATTTACATACCGATCAGCAAGTAAAAATAGGTGCATGGTGAGTGTACATAATCTTATGAAATTTGTAACTTTAAGTGCTTATGATATTTTAATATAAAATAGTACATATTGAATTATATTAAACGATAGTTCTTTTACAGGCAGATATTACCACGGTCTTTATTAAATAATTCCATTCCTGCGACAGATGAAGCTTATGAAGCAGTTCTAAGTAATGCTAAGCTACCTGTATTTCTGTACATGCACGGAAACAGTGGTAATAGAGCAAGTTCGCATAGACTCGAGCTTTATAAGCTTTTCCAAGATCTAGATTATCATGTTATATGTTTTGATTACAGAAGTAAGTATCAAAAATTTGTTACTTTTAGAATAATTGATAAAGTACTGTTTATGTTTTACATTTTAAAATAAAATTTTACTCAAGTTCTCTCATCGATTTAGACTATGGCGATAGTGATATAGTAGAGCTCTCCGAAGAAGGTGTAGTTATGGATAGTAAATATGTTCTTGAGTGGGTGATGAAAAAAGTTAATGGTTCAGTTCCAGTTTTTGTTTGGGGCCACTCTCTAGGAACTGGGTAATTTTTAAATAATCTGTTACAATACAAATTGAAATAAAGATCTGATTGGAAATGGAACTCAAATATTCAAACGTTAAATACGAAGCGCTCTTACAGTTCCGAGTGTTAAGATGTTGAACTAACATTCATTAAAATTAAAATTAAATTAAATTAATTTATTTCAGAAATATAAATTAATTTAATTTAATTTTAATTTAAATGAATGTTAGTTCAACATCTTAACACTCGGAACTGTAAGAGCGCTTCGTATTTAACGTTCAAATTGAAATAGTTTATTTTATAATTATAACTTTTTATTTGATATTAGAGTTTCGACGCATGTATTAGCCCTGCTAGCAGCCGAAAATATACAACCAACAGGATTATTTCTGGAAGCACCATTCAATAACATACAAGATGAATTAACAGAGCATCCATTTGCACAGGTATATCTCAACAATTATTATCTATTTAGATATAAATTGTACTATTTCCAATAAATGTAAATTAATTTTTAAGCGTTTTACACAGATATTCAAACACTTGCCATGGTTCCATTGGATGGCTGTTGAACCATTTTATAAGAATAATTTGCGATTTGAGTCTGATAAACATATTATTAAGATTGATTGTCCTATTATGATATTACATGCTGAAGATGATGGTGTAATTCCAGTTTTCTTAGCAGAAAAGGTATGATTATAATATATTATTTACAGTACTTTTGCTGTACAATTATATAGACCAGATTTGTCCAAAATTTAACTCGCGAGTTAAATGGTTCTTTTTCTTCATTGTCTCGTTAAGCGAGATAGACAGAAAACAAAAGGAATAAGATGCTATAGTTGCACCCAGTTATAAGTTACTCTAGCTGTTCTGGTCTCTATCCCTTTTTGTTTTCTATCTGGTCCAATGAGATGGCGAAAAGATGAGAATGTTTAGCTCGCGAGCTAAAGCCTAAAATAGTTGTTAAAAAATTAATATCACAAATTAATAGAAATTCATACAAGTTCATGTTTCAGCTTTATCAAGCAGCATTAGATAGTTTTGGAAATAATACAAATCATATCCAAATGATAAAAATAGATTCATCCTATGGACTTGGACATAAATATATCTGTAGATACAAAGAATTACCTGATATAATTAAGTAAGTTATTAACATATTTCTAAAATAAATGGAATTCATTTTTCTTTATTACGAAAATTAACATTGGGAACTGTAGAACTATGTCATTATTATTCTTAATATTTATATTATAATGTTATTCTTAATATTATTATTCTTATATTTATTATTCTAATATTTATATTATAGTGTTTATTATACTTCCAGGACATTTGTCGTCAAAGCACTCGGAAATCTGACTGAATAATTGTATTTAGATTAGAAAATTAAACTGTAAATTATTTCGTAAATTATGATATAATGTAAATTATATGCCATAAAAAATCTGTAGTCAATTTTATTTACACATAAAAAGTAATATGTTTATAGGATTAGAATTCTAGTAAAAGATAAAGTATTTAAAGAGAGAGAGAGAGAGAATACACATTTTTAATATTCTTATGATTTTTCTTTTGGTTCTTAAAAAATTCCTTGCAATAAAAATTTTGTGCTTCAAATATTATATTTATTAAAAATTTAATATTTTTAATATCTTATAATTGTATGTAATATGAGAGGAACTATGACATCAAACGCTTAAATTGTGCATTCCATTTTTTGTGTATAAAGTTTATTTAAATTTATACAATGTAAAATTTATTTAAACAGTATGTAAACTTTTAAATGTAATATTGTACGAAATAATATATTTATCTCATGTACTCACAGTTTCTTGTGTCATAAAGAAATTAAATTATACAAAAATATTGTGAAAAAATTGTCTGTTAAATAAATGGAAATACATTGATAGTATTATAAATGAATAATGTGTAATTCTAATATTGCAATACTAAGGAGATTATTTGTATTAATTCAACATTAAGGGGATGATCGATGTCGAGAGTACAGATTATTTAAATTCCAAATAAAGAAAATCAATAATAGTGACATCTTCAAGAATCTATTAGACATACGTCCCTGCAAAAAAAATTAAATTTGTTGAAGTATGCTTAATATTTACATTTCAAATAAACTATATTATACATATGAAAAAGTTGTGTAAATAAGATTATATTTTAATAACACATTTTTGCAGTTTATTTTGTTATTATTTTTATTGTTAAAAATTAAAATTTAAAAAATAAGAATAGAATTTACACTTCAGCATATACAGCCAAGAAAGGGACTTGGTTTACAGAAATACTTAATTCATTCACATTTACATTTCTCCTCCATGCTATCTTACATATATAATATTATGAATTTTTGGATTTCTCTTTTACTTTTTATTAGTTAGATTTCTTACTTCACTTCTTAACCTACTTTATTTCTTCTCACATTATCCGCGTTTATCTTACAATTACAGCTTAGTCTATTACTATACATTCTCTTTTATCAATACATAATCTCTATATCACAGCCCTATCGCAGCCTTATCACAGTCTATTCTTTTTTTTTTTTTTGTTAACAATATTTTCCTATATACTCCTTATTTTTCCTTTCTTATTTACTTTCATCTCTACATAACATTCCTCTACCCATACTTATCTCCCTATCTTTCCTTATATACTTTAAAAGCACCTTCCACCTACATCCTGTCTTTTTTATTTTCTATCAGTATCGTTACAATGAATTTCCTTAACTTATAAATAAATAAATAAATACTATTTACCTATATCTAACTATAACTAACTATAATATGCTACACTGCATCTTATCTTATCCTTGAAATCTTACAAAATGCTCATTCCTTGTCTATACATTATCTTATACCTGACTCCTAACTTCTCTAACTTATAGTCTTATAAATACATTTTTTTCTTATCTTTAGATTAGCCTCCATTTATATCCTTTCTTTCCTCTCTTCTTTCTTTTCTTTTCTTTTTATTATTTCCTTTTCTCTATTCTTCATAGTTTTTTTAGCGCGTTTCTTTTAAGTTCATTCAAATCTTTTCCCTATATTTTTCTTACGAGGGTGAATCAAATATTAACCGGAATTCTTTTTTAATATTTATTTATTTATAAAACAATACAAAAATACTGTTGATTATTTTTCTACATAGTCTCCTTCACGCTCTACACATTTTTCCCAGCGGTTTGGAAGCTTGTTAATTCCTTGCTCGTAGAAACTTTGAAGTTGAGTCACCAACCAATTGCGCACGAATTCCTCAACATCTTGATCGTTGTCAAATCGTTGGACGTCGATTATGACTCACATTTTCCACACTTTCTCGTCCACTCTTAAACTTTTTGGCCCAATCAAACACTTGAGTTTTAGACAGAGTATCATCCCCATACTGAACCTTCAATCGAGTCAAAATTTCGCACGGTTTAACGCCTTCCTTAGTTAAAAACTTTATTATAACCCGTTGTGCAACGGACGCTGGAACCTGTTGCTCACTCATAGCTGTACTGGCGAATTGACTGAGTCAAACAGCTCACCAAGCGTTTTCCCCACTCCTGATACACTACACTACAAGAACCTACACTGTGAGAGCGCTCGTGGTTGGCTAAGAAAAGTATTTGTAAAATTCCGGTTTATATTTGAACCACCCTCGTACAATCTCACCCTTATCCATCCCTAACTCTTCGAAACTATCTCTTCTCATATTCTTTGATATAATGTTCCAGATTATTCATGCCTTCACCACAGAAAAGACATCCTTCCTCCTCTATTCCTAACCAGTGTTTATTTTTCTCTTCTAAATTACCACACTTTAATTTAAATAAGGTCTTTATTATAGGTTCTTTTATCTTTTAAATAAGCTCTTATCTCGTTCTCTTTTTCTCTTTTCCATTCCATATTCTCCACCCTCAAATAATTTGGTACCTTATTCTCAGTACTTATCTCTTTATATCTTTTATTATACCTTGACCTATCAATTCTTTCCCTTTCCCATTGCCTCTGTAAATCCCTTTCTCTACTTATTAAATCTTTTTTAAAGCTTTCATTCCCATGTCTCATTACTTCCCTAGATTCAATTCCCTATATCCGTTCTTATTATAATAACTCTCTCTCTCTCCATACTATATCTATCGTTTCATAGCTTTGTTTTTCCTCTCAGCACTTCCTAACTAGATTACCTATGTTTCCAGATTTAATCTTTTCCTTATTTCTATTTTCTTACCCTCAAACCCCATCTCACTTTGAGTTTATCCATTACCAACTCTCATAATTACATATCTTGGAGTGCAAAAATCTAAGTTGAAAATCCACCTGATATAGTCTAACATTATCTTTTCTAATTCACCTTTTTCCTCCCAGCCTCATATTTTCATATGCTGTTATACTCTGTATCAAATATTTAAATAGCATCTTCTTCTAAAGTCATTTCTGCATAGCTTTTCTCCTAAACTCCATACCTTTCTTGCTACCATTTTCCCTTTTCTACTTATTTCTTTAATATGCCTTTTATAATCCTCATTCCTATCTAAATTAAAACATAAATATTTAAATTTCTGCACCTCTTCTAATTCCTTATTCTCCCATTTCCATTTTTCTTTTCTTTTTCTCCCCCTCTCTCCCAGACACCATTATTTTCGTCTTTTCTGTGCACAACTCCAATTTCCTCCTCGCCAAAAATTTTTTGAACATGTCCATCATATCCTGCAACGCCTTCCTATTATAAGCTACTAAAACTAAGTCATCCGCATATGCTAACGACCATATCCTAACTCTACCTAGTCCAACTCCTCCTATTCCTCTTTTCTCTAATTCATTATCTATGTCTGCAATATATAAATTGAACAATAATGGATTCATCACACAGTCCTGTCTTACTTCTTTTTGTTCTGAATTGTTGCGTGTATCCTTGCTTCGACCTTATCTTCACCTTCGTTTCCTCATACGAGGTCTGTTCAAAAAGTATCGCGAATTTTGAATTTCCGCGGGTTACGTATATTCGATTTTCGATTTTTTTGTGGCGTTATGTTGGTACTCATGTCTCTCATTTATGCCGACAAGTTCGGCCATTTTGAATGTTCAGTTAATTTTTGACAGCTGCTTTGCTTGCACGTGTTTTGGCTCGTCTTCGATTTTTGCCTATTCCAAAAAATGGATCAAAGAATCTGTATCAAATTTTGTGTGAAAAACAAAATTAAGTGCGCGGACGCATTCCGAAT
>NW_017304522.1:145268-151034 GCF_001594115.1 Trachymyrmex septentrionalis | reverse complement strand
CATGAAAGGACGACGCTACGCTACGATTGAGGAGATAAAGACGGCATCGAAGGAGGAGCTGAACAAGATCACAAAAAATAATTTTTTGAAGTGCTTCGAGGATTGGAAAAAACGTTGTCACAAGTGTATAATATCTGATGGGGATTACTTTGAAGGGGACAAAATAGATATTCATGAATAAATAAATAATTTTTGAAAAAACACAAAATTCGCGATACTTTTTGAACAGACCTCGTACATCTTCCCTATCTTTCTTACCAAATATTCACTTACACTTTTGCCTCTAAGAGTCTCCCAGAATTTGCTCCTATCTACCTTGTCGAAGGCAGCTTTTAAATCTGCAAACATATACATATGTATTAGATCAATCGGAAAGTTCCGTCCATCTAGCTCTAGCTAGAACTGTCGATAACTCTAATGTCTAAACCAAGCTTAATTTTTTAGTTTTACCATCTGTCAATAAAATTCAGTATATAAAAGTGCAATAACATTGCTTTTTATTGCATCGAAAATGTCGACATTTGAGCTAAATAAGCGTCATTTGCGCGAAGTGTTAATTTGCTTTAAATGGAAAAAAACTGCAGCTGAAGCTCATCGAATGCTTGTAGAAGTTTATGGTGATAGTACTCTTTCCGATAAAACATGCAGAGAATGGTTTCGACGCTTTAAAAGTGATGATTTTGATATGGAGGACAAAGACGACGTTCTGGACGGCCAAGAGCATTTGAAGACGAAGAATTGCAGGCATTGGTAGATGAAGACCCATGTCAAACGCAAAAACAACTTGCAGAAGAATTAAATTGTGCTCAATCTGTTATTTCTGATCGTTTGAAAGCCTTAGGAAAGGTCTACAAGGAAGGAAAATGAGTGCCATATGAACTGAAGCCAAGAGACATTGAAAGGCGAAAAAACAATCTGCGAAATTCTGCTAGGCAACAAAGAAAGGAGTTTTTGCGACCGAATTGCGACTAGCGATGAAAAGTGGATCTATTTCGATAACCCCAAACGCCGAAAAATCATTTACGATCCAGGCCAACCATCGACATTAACGCCAAAGCGAAATATCCACGAAAAAAAGGCAATGCTCTGTGTTTGGTGGGATTAGAAGGTGTATCACGAGCTGTTGAAATCTGATCAAACAGTCACAAGGGATCTCTACCGAAAACAAATCCGTTTGAGCCGAGTATTGCATGGAAAACGACCAGAATATGAAACGAGACAGCATAAAGTGATTTTGTTTCATGATAACGCTCGACTTCACGTCACAAAACTTGTCGAGGAAACGTTAGAAGCACTTCGCTGGGAAGTGCTACCCCATGTGGCTTATTTACCAGACTGTGTCCCTTCTGACTATCACTTGTTTCGATCGATGGCACACGCACTTGCAGAGGAACATTTCAATTCTTATGAAGACGTCGAAAAATAGGTCTCTAAGTGGATAGCTTCCAAAGATGAATCATTCTTTGCCGCGGAATTCGCTTACTGCCCGAAAGATGGGAAAAAGTCATCGCTAACGATGGACAATATTTTGATTGAAGTACTTTTTTATTTTGTTTTTTAAATAAAACCATGTTAAAGTACGAAACGAAGCGCGCATCACGTGGTTGGCTCAAAATACGAAGGAAACTCGGAATCAGTTTCTTAATATTAGGCAAGAGGCTCATAATATGTTTAAAATTAAGAAGCGTCAATACTTAAAACGTAAAATTGAAGAAATAGATGAAAATTGTAAAAGCAGTAACGTACGAGGCACGTACATGGGGATAAATAATTTTAGAAAGGGATTCCAAGCTAGGACGGAAATGGTGAAAGATGAGAACGATAATTTAATTACGGATACAACGGCAGTTTTAAACACATGGAAAAATTATTTTGATCGGTTATTGAATGTCGAATCTGAAAACGACCGGGAAATAGAGAATTTTGAGTATCACACGGCTGAACCTAGGATTAACGAACCGACAATTTCAGAAGTAGAAAGCGCGATTAAAAAATTAAAAAATCACAAAGCACCGGGTAATGACTTGATTCCGGCGGAACTGATTAAATGGGGGGGAAGTAGATTGATAGAAGAAATTCAGAAATTAATTATCTTAATATGGAATAAAGAAGCATTGCCGGAACAATGGAAAGATTCAATTATAATCCCGATTTTCAAAAAGGGGGACAAAATGAGTTGTAATAATTACCGGGGTATCTCACTTTTACCTACATGCTATAAAATTCTGTCGAATATTTTATTAATGAGGCTTGTACCATATGCAGATGAGATAATTGGAGATCATCAATGCGGCTTTAGGAGAAATAGATCGACTGCGGACCAAATCTTTACTATTCGGCAAATCTTGGAGAAAAAATGGGAATTCGACCAATCGGTACATCAACTTTACATTGATTTTAAAAAAGCGTATGATTCGATAAAACGGGAGAAAATGTATGAAATTTTAACTCGGTGGGGGATACCCAAAAAATTGGCTAACTTAGTCCAAGTTTGTTTAAAAGATACCAGAGGTAGAGTAAGAATAGGTAATCAAATGTCGGAAACTTTTAATATTCATAGCGGATTAAAGCAGGGGGATGCATTGTCACCTCTTCTGTTTAATCTAGTATTGGAATATGCTATTAAAGAAATGCAGAAGAGTAATGATGGTTTGCAGTTGAACGGTACAACACAAATATTAACATATGCGGACGATATTGCTTTGTTGGGAGATAATAAAGAAACACTAATAAATAACGCTAAAATTCTATTAGATAAAACGAAAGAACTGGGGCTGCAAATAAACGTTGAAAAAACTAAATATATGGTCACTGATAGAATTCAGAATATTCATAATAACGGAAACCTGGTCGTCTGTGATAAAATTTTTGAACGGGTTAGCAATTTTAAGTATTTAGGATCGATTTTAAACCAAACTAATGAAATAAGAGAAGAGCTCAAGAGAAGAATTAATTTGGGGAATGCGTGCTTCTATTCGGTTAAGAAACTACTCGGTTCGCGGATATTGTCTAGGCGCTTAAAAATTAGAATTTACAGAACGATTATTTTACCGGTAGTCCTTTATGGCAGCGAAGCGTGGTCACTTACATTACAAGACGAGAAAAGATTTAGGGCTTTCGAAAATAAAGTACTTCGAAAAATCATCGGGGCAAAACGCGATGAGGAAACGGGCGAATGGAGAAAATTACACAACGCAGAATTACATCAATTATATAATAGTCCGGATATTATTAATGTCATAAAATCGCGTCGATTAAGATGGGCAGGTCACGCGGCGCGTATGGATGAGAATCGAATTGCATATAAAGTACTAATTGGTAAACCGGATGGGAAAAGACCATTGGGTAGACCAAGACGTAGATGGGAAGATAATATTAGAATGGACCTTAACGAAATGGGGTACGAGGGTCACAAATGGAGGGATCTTGCTCAGGGACGGGAACAATGGCGGGATTTGGTATTTGCGGCAATGAGCTTTCGAGTTCCTAACGCCTAATAATAATAATAATAATAATAAATAAAACCATACTTTTTGCAAAAACCGGACGGAACTTTCCGACTGACCTAATATATTTTTCTCTTTCCTTCTTCCTGATTTCTTCTCCTCTGCATTAAATGAGTCAATATGAAAATGTTATTCGTTGTTGATCTTTCTCTTCTAAATCCAATTTGATTGTCCGAAATCATATCTTTGGTTTCTTTTCTTTTCTACCTTCTTTTCTAGTTTATACCTTATTACTTCTGCATATATTTTATACGCCGTACACTGTAACGAGATACCTCTGTAGTTTGTTATCTTCTCCTCGTCCTTTTTTTTATATAATGGAACAATTATACTTTCCTTCCAATTTTGCGGCATCTCTTCTCCATACTTTTTGTAACAGTTCCACTAGTCTCTTCCATAAACTCTCACCTGCATATAACTAAGCTTCCATAGATACATCATCTATTCCTGCCGCCTTTTTCTTCTTCATCTTGCGCAATGTCCTAACAATCTCTTTCACTTTCTTATCTTTTTCTTCTTCTTCCTCTAGTTTAAAGAGTTGACCAGTGCTTTATTTTCACCCACTTCAGTGCCTTCCAATAGCTCCTTAAAATATTTCCGCCATTCCTCGCTCTTTATAATATTCTCTTTCTACATCTTACCTCTCTTTTTATTTATATTCTATACGTCTGCTTCTCTCTTCAACTTTTTCAATTCCTCCTCCTCTTCTTCCCTTTTTTCTTTTTGTTTCTTCTCCAATAATTCTCTTTCCTCTTCTCCAAACATTTTTTTCTCGTCTTTTTTCCATTTTTCCATTTCCTGCATATTCTCTTCACTTCTCTCTTCTTCCTGGAGCAACTTATATCCCACTAAAAAGTCCTTGTATCCTATGCACCTTCTCTTTCTTTTGATTTTCTTCTTCACAACATTGTTGAACACCATCTGTTTTAATTCCTCCCACATAGCTTCTATCTCCTTTTCATTATTTTTCCTGCCTTTATCTATATCTTCCGCATCATTTATCACCTCCGTGTTTTTAATGTAGCTCTTTATGGTCTCCTTATTCCATACGATAATTTCTTCTTCCTTGATGTCTTTGTCCTCTTCGTCCCGGTCCTGTTCCGCGTCGTCTTCTTCCAATCCCATATCAGTTCCTTCCTCTAATATCAGGCTCAGTGGCATGTGATCCGAGTTCACTCTCGCGTCGATCCTAAATTTTACAATTCTATCGCAAATATTATCGTTAACCATCATATAATCTATTACCGAGATACCTCTTGCTCCTACATATGTATATTCCTCTCCCAATTTCTTTTTGATCTTCCGTTCAGGATGTGCCATACTCCGTTACCAGTTCTACAAAATATTTATTTCCTATCACTTTATTCTTACTACATCTGTCTTTTCCATCATCCTCCTTTCCTTCTAATTCCCCAATTCTAATATTAAAATCACCTATAATTACCTTCTTACCCTCTGTACTTTTCTCCTTAATCTTTTCCATCTTTATATCCAGATTTTTACCTCCTTGTTCTCCGTATACTGAGACTATATTCATCCTTTCCTTACCAAACATTAACTCTGATACAATTACTCCTTCCCACTCTTTGCTAATTAATCTATCTTCCTTATTCCTTCATCCTATCCTCTTTCCAATTATAAAATCATCGCTTGTCCTACCTCTCTTTCTTTCCTTCCTAACATAGCTGCAATCCCATACATGTGTCTTAGGTAACTTATCCTTCACTGCATCTCAGCCTTTTTCGTCTAACCATGTCTCGCATAAACTCACGAAATCATACCTTTTCACATAATTTCAAAAATCCAAATCCTTTCCTCCTACACCTGCTATATTCCAAAATAATATTTTTCTTTGTTTTTTTTGTTTACACCCGTAATTTGCTTAATCTTACTGTCTTATTTTTTTCTTAAATAAACAAACAAATACACGGCGAAAGAAGAGTCAGTAGATTACAAAGAGAAAAACAAAACATTTAATTAATTAAATTATTATGCGACGATACATGCGCAAATACAGAACGGCATATATAAATGTGTAAATGTATAAACATGTGTAAAAATATAACAAGTTTCGGCTACAAGATTGAGCCCTCTTCAGATATAAAACGCAAAAGAGAAATAGACGATAAGTGAAAATTAAGTAAAAAACAAATCATGTCGCAATTAACATTAGACGTAAAGAAATAAAATTCAGATGGATCTCAAAAGTACGATTGAGTAATCAAGGTGTCCATTGTCCAAGCACAGATCGCTAGGCAAG
>NW_017304522.1:134873-142394 GCF_001594115.1 Trachymyrmex septentrionalis | reverse complement strand
TTTTTTCTCATAACTTTTTTTTCGGTCTTGCCTAGCGATCTGTGCTTGGACAATGGACACCTTGATTACTCAATCGTACTTTTGAGATCCATCTGAATTTTATTTCTTTACGTCTAATGTTAATTGCGACATGATTTGTTTTTTACTTAATTTTCACTTATCGTCTATTTCTCTTTTGCGTTTTATATCTGAAGAGGGCTCAATCTTGTAGCCGAAACTTGTTATATTTTTACACATGTTTATACATTTACACATTTATATATGCCGTTCTGTATTTGCGCATGTATCGTCGCATAATAATTTAATTAATTAAATGTTTTGTTTTTCTCTTTGTAATCTACTGACTCTTCTTTCGCCGTGTATTTGTTTGTTTATTTACGTTTACATTTAAGAGTCTTTACATCGTTATTATTATTTTTTTCTTTTCCATAACTTTTGTCTCTTTCCTTTTCCAACTACCTTTCCTCTTCTTAAATTACTATTTAATCCTTCTTGGCTAATACAAAATTTTGTTTCTGATTTTGATTCCTTGTCCTTAACCCTTTTGCTTCTCCCCTTTTACCTTTCTTATTTATCTTATTCTTCCTCGATCTTCCTCTCTATTACATTCCATGCCTTCCATATTCCGTCTATTCTCACTTTACTTAATCCTACCTTTATATTTTTTCTTTCTCCTTTCTGTTCCTTAATCCATTTGTTAATCCTGAATTTTCCTTTCCTCCCAACTTAAATCATTTTCAATAAAAATCCTACCTCCTTTTAACTTATGCTTATTCCGCATTATTTCACTATTTTCCTTCTCACTTCCTACTCTAACCACTATCACTGTTCCGTTAATCCTCGAGAAGGCTGTGTTATATTTTACCCCCATTTTTTTTTATAAACCCTTTGATCCATTTTCCCCTTTCTTTCTCATCTATTTCTATTCCCCTCAGCATATCTGTCCTTTTTATAATTATATTTTTTCTCCTCTCCTCTTTTTCATTATTTGAGACCCATTTCTTTAAAATATTTATCTCCCTACAGCTTAAACCTCCCTCGCTTACCATAGATCCTGCCCTTGAGCTACCTCCTTTTCTTCCAAAACTGCTTACACTCCTTCCCTCATTGTCACAATCATCCTCCTCTCTATTATACTGCCTAAACTTCTTATATCCTCCCAACTCTCTGTTATTTTCCTGTTATTTTCTGACAACTCTTTGTTTACTGTTTCTTTCGTAACCTCCTCTAATTTTCCTTCTAATTTTCTAATTTCTCTATCTACATCGTCTTGTAGATTGTCCCTTCTTATTCTAGCTACCTCTCTTTCCACTAAGTCTCTCATTTCTTTCCTCAACTCTGCACAATTCTTTCTAACCTCTTCATTTACTTCTACTCTTTCCATTACACTTTTCTTCTCTGGTATGTCGAATATCACTTTTTTCGAACCTACCTGTGATTTATCCTCTGTCAATAAACGCTGCTTATTATCTACTTTGCCCTTTCCTGCCTTACCCATGCCTGCTAGCTTTCCTTCTTCCCGTCGCTTTTATGCGCCGTTTTACCGCACTTTAACAAATATTTTGTTCGTTTTATATCTTTGTAACTAACCATGAATTGCAATGAAACTTTGCATAAATTATTTTAAATATTTAAAATACACAAAAAAAAAATGTAAAATTATTTATTTACTGGACTAGTTCATGCATCGTAATGTAATTCTACGTAAATAATTTGTAATATGATGAACTTATACTAAAAAATTGAGATTTTTATTATTTATTTTATAATATATTTCCATATTTTTTTAATAGAGCACAAATTAAAAAATACTATTATTTATTAAAATAACTTATGATCGATGTTCATAGTCGAATTTAATATTTAAGATCATCTTAAGTACAGTTTTAAGATGTCATGAACCAATCAGAGAGTCGCATCAACATTTTAAGACATTACTTAAGATTGTCTTAAAATAAGAACGAACTATCAGAACCAGTTTCATCAACGCCAATTACTTTATCCGTCGATTAACTTTGAATATTGCCAACTGTTAAACTGAAAATTCATCGTCTCTAATCTAATTTCGAAAGTATGTATTTGTAAAAAATAGTCAAATATATTTACATTTCTGTCTCAATGTTTTATTTATTATCTTCACACACAATACTTTTTCTTTACTATTACTAACAAGAATAAGAGAAAGACAGATTTTTAAGTCTTGCTATTGGCTATTCTGATGATGAAGTTAATCGACGGATAAGCTTAAAGGTGCCTTTTCATGCATAGCACACTGCGGCAGCAAAAATATCACGTGATGTCAATTTTTAATAATTGCTTCCGCTACATTGCGTTCGGATTTCCATCTGGGTGCTCCTCGGGTGTCATGTCGTCCTTGTTTAACATTCGGTAAACAATGATATGATATCCGGGGAGCACCGAGGGAATCCAAATGCAGCTCTGCACTTGCTGTGCATAAAAAAAAGAATAACGGCAACAGCACATGTATTAAAGTTTAATCTCAAATATGTCTTTTACTTGCTTAGCTTGAAAATTAATATGGAAAACTTAAAAAGTTAAAAACTTGTGATTATATGGCAACAGTTAGTGCAGTTACAATTTGGATAATTATCATTTCAGGTAATTATTTAGAATTTAGAATATATCCATCATTTCAAATCTTAATAAAAATGTACTTATTGTATGTATTCAATACAAATATACTCAATTTTCACATTTTTTGCAAATATTGTAGATTTTCTCGGCTTCGAATTCTTTGCTGCTCGTTGTTCGTTCGGTTGAACTTCAATGAGATGCGATAAAATATATTTTGCATCGGAAGTGCATTATCTCATGTAAAATTTTTAACTAATAGCTACGAATTGCTGTCGCAGCGTGCTGCGTATAAAAGGTCAGCTTAAGGATCACACAGTGCGGAATAGGACTGCGGAATAGAAAATGCGTCATTGAAACAATCACTCAGTGTTATTTCGCATTTGATATTGCGGAATAGCGAGTGCGTCATTGTTCTTGTAATAAATCGTCGTATTTTGAAAGGTTAAAATAATTTGATGCTGATTAATATGATGAAATTGCGTAATGTCGAGACGATTAAAGCAAAATGACAAAATCTACCAGGTGTACAAGTATGAAATGCGGATTTGAGAAAACAGATAACGCATCAATGCAGTGTATGGTATAAAGATTTGACTGTTATGCCATTTTGAAGTGCCATCAACAAGTGTCAGACGTGCACGAGTGATAAATTGAAAAAGTGTTTGCATAGTGTTGTGTTGCTGTGTTCGATATGTCGAAATTTATACCAAACAAAGAACATTCGCGGACAGCATTAATTTTTTGTTTTCATTTGAAGAAAACTGCTGCTGAATCATACCGATTACTTCGAGAAGCTTATGGTGAACATGCTCCATCGCAAGATACGTGTGAACGATGATTTCGGCGTTTTAAAAGTGGACTTCGATGTTGCAGACAAGGAACACGGAAAACCGCCAAAAAGGTACGAAGATGTGGAATTGCAAGCATTGTTGGACGAAGATGATTCACAAACACAAAAACAACTCGCAGAGCAATTGAGCGTTAGTCAACAAGCTGTTTCCAATCGCCTACGAGAGATGGGAAAGATTCAGAAGACCGGAAGATGGGTACCGCATGAGTTGGACGGCAGGCAGATAGAGAGGCGCAAAAACACATGAAATTTTGCTTGCCCGATACAAAAGGAAGTCGTTTTTGCATCGTATCGTTAGTGGGGATGAAAAGTGGATTTATTTTGAGAATCCCAAGCGCAAAAAATCATGGATAGACCCAGGCGCACCATCCACATCGACCGCAAGATCAAATCGCTTTGGAAAGATGATGCTCTGTGTTTGGTGGGACTAGAAGGGTGTGGTCTATTATGAGCTGTTAAAACCTGGTGAAACGGTTAATGCTGGACGCTATCAACAACAATTGATCAATTTGAACCGTTCGCTGTTTGAAAAAAGACCAGAATACCAAAAGAGACAACACAAAATCATTTTTCTTCATAACAATGCTCCATCACATACGGCAAAACCGGTTCGCGACACGTTGGAAGCACTCAGCTGGGAAGTTCTACCCCATGCGGCTTACTCACCAGACTTGGCTCCTTCCGATTATCACTTGTTTGCATCGATGGGTCACGCACTTGCTGAGCAGCGCTTTGGTTCGTACGAAGATGTGAAAAAATGGCTCGATGAATGGTTCGCGGCAAAGGGGGAAGATTTTTACTGGCGTGGTATCCACAAATTGCCCGAAAGATGGGAAAAATATGTAACTAGAAATGGAGCATATTTTGAATAAAGCTCTTTTTATCATTCTTCCGAATTTAACGTGTTTTTTGGAAAAAAAATCCGCATTTCACTTGTACACCTGGTAAGTGCATAAATATAAGATCAAGAAAATAATGATGCATTACGTGCGATTTTAGTGTGCCTTTTTCCGCACTTTTCCATCACGTCAGTTTTGTGTGCTATGTTCATACGATGTGGAAAAATGATAGTAAATGCGTTAAAGTAATTCATAAAATTGTTATGAGATTGTAAACATTAAATATTACAGTGATAATTGTTTTTACAATTTGAAAAATTATATTTCATTTTAATAAGTAAATTACTAACATGAAGTTAGTTTTTAAATTATATTCATGTTGGATACATCCATGACGCATCATGTGAACATAGCACACAAAACTTGCGTGATGGAAAAGTGCGAAATAGCGCTGATTAGTTGCTTCAATGACGCATTCTGTATTCCACAGTCCTATTCCGGACCGTGTGATTTCACTCAAACGGTTCTTGCACATCAGCGGAATGCGCGATACGTGACGCGCTACGTTCAGGTTGCTTTACTCGAGTGCATCTATGTATCATTTTATCTTTGTTGTTCACCGAATGTTAAACGAGGATAAATAATACATGGGTGCACCCGGATAAATTTCCGAACACAGTCCAATAAACATATATGTAATTTTTCCAGTAGAGGTTGTAAGATGTTTTATTACATATATCAAGATTATAGTATATAAGGATATCAATCATGAAACTTTATTCCTAGGATAAAAAGTGAAAAGTGAACATTTTTTACGTGATATCACGTGGTATGATCGGCATTGGATACTAGACATAACCAATAATTATCACAATGAATGGTCCTGTAAGTACTGTATAAAACATTTATCACAATATATAGGGTCTTCAAAAAGTTTGGAAACGCTAAAATATTCCGAAAATGATCAACTCTAGCGAAAAATATATAAGAGCAAAGTTATATATAATAGCGTTAAAATGTTTTTCTGAAATAGGTTTCAATTTATTGTATATCAATTAATAAAAATATTACTTTTTTAATACCTTTTTAGTCTTTAAAATGTAACTGGTGACAAACTCACATTAGTATGAATTTTTTTAAATATATTAATTTATTTTTATGTATACTTTATCAATACTCTTATTTTTTTAACAGATTTACTTAATAATTGCATTTAAATCAATTAATTCCATTAAAAAGTGCATAGTGGTGTATAATAATGTGAGTTTGTTACTAGCCGCAAATCGCGCTCCATGTAATATCAGCGGAAGAATAGGCAGTACGTGGTACGCGGTTTCCTAGTTGTTCCTTAGTTACTATTAGTTATTGTACTGCGCTCCATATAATTGCACCCTAATGATTCTTGCACACCAGCGCGATGCGTAACACGAGATACGTAACGCGTGACATGCAAGTTGTCTTTACTTCAGTGCATCTATGTATCATTTTATCCTTGTTGCTTACCGAATGTTAATAATACATACGATAAATAATACATGGGTGCACCTAGATATATTTCTGAACACAGTTCAATAAGCAATTTTTCCAGTAGAGGTTATAAAATGTTTTGTTACATATATTAAAATTATAGTATATAAAGATATCAATCATGAAATTTTATCCCTAGGATGAAAAGTAAAAATTTTTACCATTGAAATTAATGGAGAAATTTTTTACTTTTCACTTTTTATTCTAGGGATCAAGTTTCATGATTGATACCAAGATCACATTTTTCAATTAATTTTGCTTTTTGTGTAGCTATGCACAGCTCGACTCATTTACCTGTCGCGTACATAATATTCAACTTTGCCTAACTTTTACTGCGACGTCGCGCGATGCTTGGAAAAATTATATATATGCTTATTGGATTGTGTTCGAAAATTTATCCGAATGCACCTATGTATTATTTATCCTCGTTTAACATTTGGTAAACAACAAAAATAAAATAATATATAGATGCACTCGAGTGAAGGCAACCTGGATGTCGCGCGTCGCATATCGCGTGTTGCGCATCGCGCTGGTGTGCAAGAGCCATAAGGTCTCGTCTACAATCAAGTCGGCTGATGCTTGTCGTTAATCGTGAAAGATGGGATCTGACCAATCTAAATGACCCAGCAGCCGACACGAAAAATGAAGCGCATACACACAACATACGTCTCCCGACTGATTGTCCCGAAAACCAGGCTTAAGGGTGCGATTACATGTAGCGCGGCACACGGTACGCAGTACAGAAACTAACTAGGTAACTAAATATAAGAACCGCGCAAACCGTGCCGCTTGCTTCTTTTCTGTTCTAGAGTGAATACAAAGAGAGTGGCGCCAATGTATGTACCTAACACTGATTGATTACGCCATTAGATGTCCTTACTGTTATTAGAAAAAGACAGCGTTAAAAAAAGAAGAGGTTAAGGCTGGAATCAAACTACGCATTGAAGAATAAGATTGAAGATTATAAGATTAATGTTTGACCAATCAGAACAAAAGGATCAAAAATTTCTTTGTTCTCATTGGTGAAATTTCAATTTTTTATTTTTAATCTCAATCTTCAATGCATAGTCTGATTCCGGCCTAACACGAGAAATTACGTCATATTGATACCCCAGATATAGGATACCAAATGGCGACTTCTGGCTAATTGGCGTCACTCTTTATACCCACTCTATTCTCCTCTATTACATGTAGCGCGGTAAACGGCACGGGCCAGTGACAAATTCATGTTACTAAGCACTTTATTAATAGAATTAATTGATTTAAATGCAATTATTAAGTAAATCTTTTGAAAAAAATAAGAGTATTGATGAAATGAACATAGAAATAAGTTAAAATAATATTAAAAAAGCATAGAAATAAGTTAATATATTTTAAAAAATGTAAAGGGTGTCCCAAAATTAACGCAAGATTTGAATTTGCCGCCATTTGTGCAATAAAGTGTTGGCAACCAAAAAAAAACAATTTAACAGCTGACAGTTTAGGGTTAGTGAAAATGGAGCGTTACACGATAGAATAACGTGTGTTCATTATTCAACAAATGGATGCTGATTTTTCGAGCAAAATTATCCTAAGCGATGAAGCACATTTTCACCTTGATGGCTTTGTTAATCGCCAAAATTGCCGCTTTTGGGGTACGGAGAACCCACATGTGATTGTCGAAAAACAAATGCATCCACAACGTGTCACTGTTTGGTGTGGATTTTGGGC
>NW_017304522.1:130823-134773 GCF_001594115.1 Trachymyrmex septentrionalis | reverse complement strand
GCTGGAGGCATCATTGGATCATACTTTTTTGAAAATGAGGCTGGTCAAGCAGTGACTGTTACTGGTGCTCGATATCGCTACATGATAACACAGTTCTTTCTGCCGAAATTGGATGATATTGATGTGGCCAATATGTGGTTTCAACAAGACGGTGCCACATGCCATACAGCTCGTGAAACAATTCAGTTACTGCATGAGACGTTTCCAGGTCGTGTACTCTCTCGTTTAGGTGATCAGAATTGGCCCCCTAGATCGTGTGATTTAACACCATTAGATTTCTTTTTATGGGGTTATTTGAAATCACAGGTCTATGTCAACAAGCCCACAACCACCCGTGCATTAAAGGAGGAGATTCAACGCTGTATCAACGAAATTCAGCCACATTTATGCAAAATGGTCATGGAAAATTTCGACAAACGAGTGCGTATGTGCATGCAAAGCCGTGGAGGCCATTTGCCCGATGTGTTATTCCACAAATAACCCTATCCTATGTACTTTATGATTCAATAAAAAAATAACAATCAAAAGACTAAAAACTGTGTTTTCTATTTAATTCAAATCTTGCGTTAATTTTGGGACACCCTTTACATTAAAGTTTATTTATCACTAGCCCGTGCCGCTTATCGCGCTATGTGTAAGAAGGGAAAAGAAGCAAGGGGCACGGTTTGCTTCTTTTCTCCTCTATTGTAGCAACAGTAAGGGTATATCCACACAAACTTGCATAGTCACATAAATGTTTGCATAACAAAAATTATTCAATCACATTTTACGTGCGTCTTTATAAGAGAAACGAAATTGAATAATTTTTTTTATGCATACGTTTATGCAGTTATGCAAATTTGTGTAAATATATTCTATATAAGCGGCACGGTTTGCGTAGTTCCTATGGTTTCCTAATTAATTTCTTACCATGTATCGCACTATATCTAATCGCACCCTTATTCTTGAAAAGTATTACATACGAAAAACTAGGGAAGTGCTATAGTATATGTAACGCATACTATAATATTTTCCTAGTTTTAGGGCGTAGAATAGCATTCATGTAACTTTTTTCTTAGAGCGGAAACGTGAAAAGTGAAAATTCTTTGTATATATGTGTGTATATGTATAAATCTTTGACTATATAACTATGGACTGTTAGTTGGCTTTCTCACGCCATATCAACATGAAAAGTGCCCCCGCCAGTGAAATGACAAATTTGGGTACTTAGATGATATATCGTTAATTCACGTACAATACAAATCTAAGTTAATCAGTTCAATGCTTGATATATATTTCAATTTCATAAATCAAAGAAAAGAAGTTACTACCCGAGTTTTCCCGGAATCGTTGTCATTTCGATGGCGAGTGCCATATAAAATTAGAAGAAGAAGATCAAAGAAAAGAAAAAAATTAATAATATTTTATTTTAACCGTCCGGTCAATGACCAAACTTTCACCATTCGTTCAATAACCGGGTACCCGGGTACCCGCCTATAATGTGTCAGGTAGAAAAGTTATTAGTAAGCTAGCTACGTGGCATGTGAAATAACTGCAGTCGAACCAGACACTGAGTCAGACACTGAAATGGATACCCGGGTACCTGGTCATTGACCGGACGGTTAAAATAAAATTATATATTTTATGAAAGGAAATGCATCACAATATTTAAACAAAAATCGTTTGAGACGCACGTTAATGAAAGCTATAATTTTTAGCGGAAAATAATATAACATTTGTATAACTATTGAACATTAGTTATATTTATATAGCTATTGAATAATATATATGTTTATTAACACTTGTTATTTATATTTTATTATTGTGTGTTAAATTTATACATGCATATTTTATTTTGATACTGTACTTTACTAAACCTAATAAAATAATGCAACATATGTCATATTCCATCTCTCTCTTTCTTTTTGTTGTATTGTATCATCGTAACATGATTGTGTCTCGATTTTTTGGCATTTCACTGTCGGGTACACGCGTAGTGTTTACTATGCAAATCTCTTTGTCTATATTACGGAAAAGATAGGAAGAATGAGAGCAATCCATAATTATATAGTCTAGCAATCCATAATTATATAGTCAAAGGTACGAACATACATACATAAAAATTTTCACGTTTCCACTCTAACGTACACATAATAAAAAATAACTTTACTACACTGTCTGGAAAGCTCTTAACATCAGCTATTTGAGTCTACTATGCTCGAATCACATGTACTTTTCGAGTTATAAGGCTAAAAGTTACAGTACCGTCGGCATTAGCATTACGCAAGGTGTCCAACTGACAGAGCTAAAATTTCTTGAAAGTTGTTCGGGATCATGTCCTGGATAACATTTGTCAAGATCAAGGTCATTGGAGATTATTCCTCTTATTTTTATTTTTGCACTAAAAATTAATTTTTACATAAAAATGAAAATAAGAGATATAATCTTCATTGGCTTTGATCTTGATAAATGATATTCAGGACGTTTTAGCCGTCAATCTGACATCTTCAGTAATGCTAATGTCAGGCGGTACTATAATGGCCACTGCACAGTTCCTTGCATAACGTATAATACATAGTGCATAAGGGAATTAACCAATCAAAATTCTTCTTTTCCATGGAATGGGAGAAAAGGAAAGATTCTGATTAGTTGATTTCCTTATGCACTATGCGTTATACGCATATTATGTAAAAGTCTGTGCTGCGGCCTTAACTTTCAAGCACATCATAACTCAAAAAGTACTTAATAAAAAAATATTTTTTTTTGTTTATTGTATTATGCGTTATGCAAGGGCCTGTGCTGTGGCCATTACAGTACCGCCTGGCATTAGCATTACTCAAGGTGTCAGACTGAAAACGTAAAAATGAATTTTTAGTGCAAAAATAAAAATAAGAGGCATAATCTCCAATGACCTTGATCTTGACAAATGTTATCCAGGACATGATCCCGAACAACATTCAAGAGGTTTTAGCTCTATCAGTCGGACACCTTGTGTAATGCTAATGCTGGTATTGTAACTTTCAAGCTTTGTAACCCGAAAAGTACATGTAGTTCGAGTTTAGACTAAACTTTGGAAACGTGTAGAGAATCGATAAACTAAGAAAAAAAGTCCTGTAGAGATATGTTCGTTTTTGCTTCATTTTGGAGAAAATTACAAAAAAATAATACACAGTTGCTTCTCGCACTGCCTCTGAAGTATTATTGTCGTTAAAATCGTGCACGAAAACAATAATAATTCCGTTTTCAGGTGAAAACTTTTTGTTTGTTTACATTTCTCCTATAAATTCATCAGTTACTTGTCAGGAACTATCGAGTGAATTCTGTCACAATATGCTGATATGATGCCAGGTGTACTGAGTTTTTGAAAACTGATTTCTTTGATTATTTAGAAGACATCCACCTGCAGCAACGAATTCAAATGTAATTTCTCGATGTCCAGCTCATTATGGTAAAATTACTTCAGCTTGACTAGACAGACATTATCCATGACAATGGATTGGACGTGAAGGAGTAGTACCTTCTGGCCACTCTGATCACCTGATTTGACACCACTGGATTTCTTGGTGTGGGGGGTCCTGAAGCAAGAAGTTTATTCGTCGTCAGACAACTTAAAAGAACAGTTAAGAAATCGAATCGAGACTGCAGTACATTAAATATCGCCATAGATAAGTGTTTGGTTGCAACACGAGCTGTCCGTATTAGATGCAATGCTTGCATCTGCAAAAGGCTAATATTTCGAACAATATTTACATTAAACAAGTAAATAAATACAACGTGAATTAGTAATGAGGAAACTACGTTGTCTTTTTTGCGATTTTCTCTAAAACGAAAACGAGCATATCTCTACAAAACTTTTTTTCTTAGTTTATCGATTCTATACGCTACCGAAGTTTATTATTTAATTTTGGGATATTTAAATTTGGGGCATATATACATATATACATATATGCATATATACATATATACCTATA
>NW_017304522.1:130290-130723 GCF_001594115.1 Trachymyrmex septentrionalis | reverse complement strand
ACCTGATTTGACACCACTGGATTTCTTGGTGTGGGGGGTCCTGAAGCAAGAAGTTTATTCGTCGTCAGACAACTTAAAAGAACAGTTAAGAAATCGAATCGAGACTGCAGTACATTAAATATCGCCATAGATAAGTGTTTGGTTGCAACACGAGCTGTCCGTATTAGATGCAATGCTTGCATCTGCAAAAGGCTAATATTTCGAACAATATTTACATTAAACAAGTAAATAAATACAACGTGAATTAGTAATGAGGAAACTACGTTGTCTTTTTTGCGATTTTCTCTAAAACGAAAACGAGCATATCTCTACAAAACTTTTTTTCTTAGTTTATCGATTCTATACGCTACCGAAGTTTAGATATTTAAATTTGGGGCATATATACATATATACCTATATACCTATATACATATATATCAATTATACAGAAAAA
>NW_017304522.1:111840-130190 GCF_001594115.1 Trachymyrmex septentrionalis | reverse complement strand
TTACAAAAAAAAGCTCAGAACTTTTTTGTACACCTAATACATATATATCAATTATACAGAAAAATTGCAAAAGACAAAAATCATTTATTTTCTTCTCATAAAGTTCTGAGAATTTTTTCAGAATTTTTTAATACCGTATTTTCTCATGTTGGTAAAAAGTAAAAAAATGCAGTACTAAAAAATTATTAAAAAATTTTGAAAGAATTCTTAGAGTTGTATGGAATGAAAATAAATAATTTTTGTCTGTTGCAATTTTTCTATGAAGTCGATAGTAAATAATTTTTAAGTAAAAAATTATTCGAGATGTTTGGCAATTTTTAGTAATTAATATTTTATTAGCTATTCCGAAAATTACAAAATGATAGAAGACTTTTCGACTCAATTTAGTCCACCCTATCTACACAAAAGCGAGTGGCCAAAACTTATGAAACACCGCGTGCATGCGTACTTGCTCGCTTGCTTGCTTGCTATAATTGATGCAATATTGGAGGTTATGTTTAAATGCCTCGATTACTCGCAGAGAGGAAAGAAGGGTGAGAGGAGAGAGAGAAAGGAAAAAGACAGAAAAGGAAAGAGAAGGTGGGAGAGGGGGGAAGAGAGAGAGAGAGAGAGAGAGAGAAAGAAAGAGAGAAGGGGGAGCTCAAAAGTAGAGATCGAAATCGATTAACGGAAATAGTATAATTAGAGATTTTCGCCGAATCTAATTAGCTCGTAAACTGACGTGAACAAGCTCATGAATGCATTTTAGGTATATTTGCTACTGAACGAAATACGAATGAACGATTGCGAAAACGTATACGCCAGTATGGTGTTCCGTTTCGCGCAACAAAACGCGGAATCGAGATTGCACATCGACAGTTTCTCGTTTATTTGCTCCGGTTGAGAGTCACTGACTCAGTTTCGTTCCAATGGGCTGTTCTCGGAGAATCGTTATGCAAAGGTCGCTCTTCGGCGGACGGCCGTACTATTTGTAAAAATTTCTCAGCGTTACGAAGCAGCACGTTGTCGATCGAGACCATCGAGACTACCTATTGCGTTTGACCTCGCTGGACCTCGCGCCTCGTGGTCACCCGAGAGTGTCCGAGTGTCGAAAGCGCACGTCGATTACAGCTCGATTCCGCGGATCGAGATTCCGCCACTTGCCTCTGCCTTGCCGGCGCGAGGCATCGCGACGTAAGAATACACTTGGGTATAGGGTACACAATCAAGTACCAACGTTGAGAGTTGAAAACTCGGTGGGACGAGGTGCGACGAGACGAGACGAGAGGAAAGAACAGGCATCGAGTGCATTGAGTTTGAGTATACTATCGTTGATCGTAATCCAGAGAAGACGGTTAAAATCGTTGATGGCGAACTCTACTTATTTAAGTTGTTAAAGCGTAAACCTAACCTAATCCGTGGTTCGATAGCGTCTTATTGGAATTTTTGAAGCTGAGTTTCGTTTGAATATAAAAGTCCGATCACAGATCACGGATTGTTATGCCAAGTTGCGATAAGTGTATACGCGTTCCCTAGACTCTGGTCTGAGTGAGCACGTAGTCTTAATTCCTCTCGTAGCCCCCTTCGCGGAACTCCTTTCGTCCGTGGTGTTATTACTCACAACATCAACATCAGCCATTGACGTCAAATCAATGAGTGTCAAGCTCTCTATTTCGCGACTCTTCCCAGGTGTGTGCCGTGAACCAGATGCCACGATAATCCCATCGACAAAGTAACAATCGCCTCGTTGCATCCCTGCTCCAGCGTATCGCGCGTCCTCCGGTGTTCCATTGACAATCGTAAAGTAAAGGATGTTTACATTTTTATACATGTATAATCATATGATTAATTGGAATGCCGCTAAATATTCTCTGGTACTGTT
Organism: Trachymyrmex septentrionalis; assembly: GCF_001594115.1. NCBI lineage: Eukaryota > Metazoa > Arthropoda > Insecta > Hymenoptera > Formicidae > Trachymyrmex > Trachymyrmex septentrionalis. The sequence goes on along the minus strand of NW_017304522.1, from coordinate 128,329 downwards.
TGCGTTAATTGTGGAACTTGTTATTTTGTTAGTGTATAAGGAAGTCTCTGAGTGATAAAGACAACAAAATCGGAAATGGATCCTGCAACAGTGATAGCTCTTTGCAAGGAGAATATCCAGCCATTAAGGTATGGACGGAATGCTACTCAATTGGGAACTGCATTGAGGGCGCAGGAGGATGTAGATGCACAGCAGTTGTTGCTACAGGAGAAGCAGTGAGTATTTTAAACCTATTGATTCAAAAACGTTTGTATATAATAGCTAACTCTATTATAAATTAACGTAGAAAATATAATAATGCGTTCAGCAAAAACATAGCTTTGTAATTAAGAATTATAAGATTCTTTAATTTAGTAAATGGTTTATATATTTATATCCAGTGGGGAACTAAGGACAAAATTAATATTAAGGAAACTACTTTTTTTGTTGAACAGAACCATTTTGTAAAGTTGTTAAAAATATAATATATTTTTATTTTAGAATATATGAGGATGCAATTAAGAATTACGAAGGAGATGATCCATTAGAGAATTGGTACGAGTACATTTTGTGGGTGGAACAGAGTTATCCGAAAAGTGGACATGAATCCCATATTGGGAGACTCTTGCAACAATGTTTAGCGATATTTGAAAAAGATGTAAAATATCATCAAGATCGCAGATACATACGTCTATGGATTAATTATGTGAGTAATATCTTGTAAGTATAATCATGTTGTTAAAGTATTATAATAAAACTTGATTTTTAGATAAATATGCAAAAGAATCCTTTAGAGTTATATCAGCTGTTGCACAGCAGTGGTATCGGCACTAGAGTAGCCGACATGTACAGGGCTTGGGCTTTCGAATTAGAGCAAATTGAGGACGACAAACGCGCAGATGAAGTTTACTTAATGGGACTATCTGTTCATGCAGAACCATTCGAGGAATTAGGTCATGCTCACCAGTATGAATTGCTGCTTTTCACATAATATATTAAATAAAAATTATTTATATATGTTAAAATTGGACAATGACATCTTTTCACAGAAATTTTCAATTTGCTGTGGCGCGCAAAACACTTGGACGCATCGAAGAAAGAAACGATGTTTCCTTGTTCGAACAACGTCAGGCTTTCAGTTCATTAAGAGCGATAAAAGCTGGTAAAAGAGTTGGCAGCATACGAACAGGTCATCATGTACGCGAATATTATCCTGGGACTGTGCCCCAAATCTCGTCTTCTATGCAAAACACAAAACCCAATTCTAAAATACAAATATATCAAGTAAGATATTTGTATGAATATCATATTAGTACATTATACTTTATCGTACTTTTAAAATAATTTGTAATGAAATCTTAACTTATAACTTAGGATGATATACCTGGAGAAATGAAAAGTTCAAGCATATTAGATCATGTACCTATAGAGGATCTGGTACATAAAGAAAATACCATCAAGCCTGGGCCATGGAATAGTGGAAACAAGAGAGGTCCATTAATAGCTCCTACTGTAAAAGCGGGTTTTAAGAGTAAGAACGATGATAAGATATGTCAAATTAAAACAGCAAGGAAAGTAATGTGTGAAGAGAATTTCCTTATTTACTTTCAGTTCACGAGGACCAGAATGATGATAGTAATATGGAGAAAATTAAATTATTTCCAAATCATGTACGTTTTTTTGATGGTAGTAAATATCATGACTGTTTAAGAGTGCCAGTATATGTAGCAGAGCCAATAGATTCAAATATTGTACAAAAACCACATTATCCCAAAGAATTAGTTTATGCTGATAATGTTGATCGTAGTATGGAAGAAATTAGAGCACAACTTTATTTGGAAAGGTATTATTCTTTCATAAGACATAATAAGAAAATTATTTGGTGTATGTATATCTTGTAAAAAACATTGATACAATTAATTATATTTTAATTAATTATATAATACAATTTTACACAGAAGAGTACAGTTTCTGGGAAATAAACATGAAATGTCGATGATTTGTTTACGTGAAACCGATGGAGAATCCCAATCCCAGCTTAACAATTATGAGAACATGTATCATGTACAAGAAGTAGAAGAGCAGAAGCTCAATCAGCAAAGAAGAGAAGCTGAAATCAATCAGCAGAGACTCCAAGCCGAACAAGAGTTGCAAAGGCAGCAATACGAGAGCCAGGTCGAAAATCAAGTTTTAGAAACTCAACGACAGGAAGTTGAACAAAGATTAGAGACCGAGAGAATTGAAGTTGAGAGACTTGAAGCGCAACGAAATAGTCGACCATTACAATCAACAAACTTTATGCACCAACATCACACTTCGTCGTTGACTGTTGATACTGAGGAACATCTGCTTGGACAGAGCCTCACTGTAAACACGAAGGAAGCTATTTCAGTAGTGCAAGGTTTATGGCAATCTCCAGATGCAGCTGCTAATGCTTCGCGCTTTCGTAGTCCTCCTGTTGCATCTAGAATGGTAGATTCAAGGAATAAATTGCCGTTTGATATACACATGGATAGCTCTATGACTCAACATGCGATGTCTAGTAATAAGCATCATCAAGGATACAATGTGCAGGTTTATAACGATCAAGAGAATCATCAAAGTTATCATACGCAGCATCATAGTTATTCTCAGGATGTTGTATATGGGAATCACAATTTGCAAAATAATTATCATTATCAGATGCAGGTATAGAAAAAAATTTATAAAGTATTCATATTATTTTTGTATTAAATATTTTGTATAAACGTGAGTGAATCAATAGATAATCTTAACTTTAGCTCACCATTGTTATTTTTGGTTTTCTTTTGGACCACACTAGAATCTATGGGACGCTGCAACTTTGTTACGCTATATTTCTGAACTGAATGCATATTTTTTAGCTTAAAACGTGTGAAATTTATGCCTTAAAATCAAACAAAGACAAATAAATATGAATAATATTTGATAAATAATATTTGATTTTCAATTAATTACAATATTAAAAAAAATTTTTATTGAAAAAATTCGCAAAAAATAACTACTTTGGATTTAAAAAACTCTCAAATTTTTAAATTTAAACTTTAAACAACAAAACGTGACGTGTTTTTAGTTAACCTTTTGGACTAACAAAAAAAAAATGCTTAAAAAATATTAATCGCTTAAAAAAGTGTAATTATTTGAACTAGTTGAACTATTGAAAATTGACATAAAAAAAAATCTATATATCATAATTTTACAACTGAAAAATAAAATTTTGTTACTTGAACAATATAAAATAGTAGATAAAGGATTGTACATGTATAAATATTATTATATATAGTATATATAATTAAGTTTATTAGAATTTAATTTAGAGAATGATGCAACACTCGATTTGAAACAATACATCCGCCCAAGCGATTTCAAGATTGACAAAGGTTGACATAAAATTTATACTATTTATTATATTGATAAAATTTTTACTATTATATTTATATATTAAAATAATTTTTTTTAATTCTACATTTTCATGTATTTACTTTTATACTATTCGAAATACAGTAAACGTATATTTAACAAAAAATAAAGAGATACCAAGAATACCGAAAACTTACGTGCTAACCACATGTGGGTTCCAAGTATTCTCTGAATTTTCGTGTATTCTCACATTAAGAACAATTGAAGCAAAAAAAAAAAATTACCCTTGCAGGCTTACTATATTTATGTGGATAATTCAAGTATTTTTGAACCTCTCAATCCAGATCTTTAAATTACATTACAAAAAAGTTATAGCAATGTAAAAAATCACATAAGGTACGTTGTATTCTATGATGGCGAGCTAGGGTTAATTTGATTATTAAGAGCAAAATTAATAATTAATTTATACTTTATTTGATATTGGTGATATTGTATAAATACAATCTGTTGCTTTTGATTTGTATATACATTTAACAAGATTCTAAAATAATAAAAATAAAATAAATAATAAAACCCAGGTCAATACATTAAACGAACTATAGTTAGGTGTACTAAATAATATTTATTAATCATAAATTATAATTTTCTGATGATAAGTTTCCACGGTACGTTTCGACTATACTTAGTTCTTATCAGCCGCAAAATACATAAATAACCAAAAATCTAATTAACATATTATGAGGATCATCTCACGTTCAAGTTACAATAGATAATATAACAGATATTTAAGAATCATTTCACCTTCGTGTTACAAAGGATGCTGTATCGCAATCATATCATATGTAGTCAAATGATATAATAGATAAACTAGAATAAATTATCGTCAAAATTGAAAATTAATATCAAGGCAAATACAAATTATATATAATGGTAAGTTCGCAGCAGTCTATTAAAAATGTAATATATAATTTAGAATCGGTTATATTCATTGATACCAAACCGATCTTAAGTGTAAGAGAGTATAAACGCAAATGATGCATCTATTCTCTCACAGTACATATGATATGGTTGCGATATAGTGTCCTTTATAACACGAAGATGAGATGTTTCTTAGAAATTTTATTATATGTTATTTAATTATATGTTAATTAGATTTTTGGGTATTTATGTATTTTGCGGCTGATAAGGACTAAATATAATCGAAACGTATCGTGGAAACTTATCATCGGAAAATTATAATTTGTGATTAATAAATATTATTTAGTATACTTAATTATAGCTCGTTTAATGTATTGACCTGGGTTTTATTATTTATTAATTTGTTGTAAATTATACGAGCGAAAAGAATTGATATTATTTATATTGTAAAAATAAAATATTTCCATTTGAAAAGGATTTAATGTAATATACATTTTTTATTACAGCAGCATCATGATCAAGTGCAGCAATCACATCCTCGGCAACACCATTCCCAACATCAGCATCACCATCAGCAGTTGATTCCATCGCATCAGCAAATGCATGCTGTGCATCATCAGTCTCTTCCTCATCCGCAGCATTTACAATCGCCTCATAACCAAATGTCGCATCACCAACCGCATATTCATCATCACCAGTCTCCGCACAATCATCACCATCAGTCTCCACACAATCATCATCAGTCTTCACACAATCATCATCAATCTCCACTCAATCATCATCAATCATCACATAATCATCATCAGTCTCCACACAATCAACAAATTTTACATTCTCAGCAATCGCAACACATGCAGCAACACATGCAACATATGCAGCATCCCATTTATGGTAACATATTACCCAATGATATCGGCTATCAACAATATTCAATTGAAACACCTATGCTGTCTCAGCAAAATATAGAATCACAAAAACAGTTACATTTCTCTCCTTATACCGATCCTGAAATTGAAACGAGCAAACCATACAGAATGCCATCTGAGTTACCATACATTAAATCGCCTGGGATGAATCGTAAAGATATCAAATATCTTGAAAGCGCGGAAGACAAAGAGAATGCTATTGTTGTGGATTATAATGGTTCGCTAGAAGAAAATATGATACCCAAACCGGACGAGAATAATCTTTATATCGATGAAAGCTTGGGTATAACTCCTCTTTCAGCTGCTAATGAGACATGTTTTACAGAAGCCTTTAATGCACCGTTAACAAGTTCTACACCAATGATTAATCATTTTAAACCATCATACAGAATAAAAGATGATTCACAATTTTCAAGTCAGAATACTGTATCCCAACCGTATGTATTAATCAGTTTTTGATTTGTCGGAAGTATATGATGAAACATTTAAGTTTTATTTATGTTAAATAGAGTTGCAGAAGCACCTAATGCCGAAGGTGATGATAAATTAAGCGTGATATTAGAATCTACACGAGAATATGTATCAAGCAGTTCAGGGAGTAGTAATTACACTAAAACAACTGGATTAACCTTTGCATTAACGAGAGAAGATGTGATTCCTTTTAAAGAACAACCTGTGGATACAAGTATGTATAAAAAATTTTCGTTAATAATAATTATAATCTATTTCTACATCGTAATTGTACATATTTAAGAGATTTAGACCAGTATTTACATGTTGGTTCTTATATTTATTAAGACTTTAAGTAGAGTCTTAAGATGTCATGAATTAATTTTTAAAACAGTCGTTTTAGCAAATGGTTAAAATAAAAATTGACTGATGGATACTGGGCCTAATTTCCGAAAAGTACAAATTACTTCAAATTATAATTAAATAAATGGTTAAATATATTTTGCACAGGTTAAATATATTTTTCACAATAGTTAAATATATTTTTCATTTAATTGAAAAATATGAAAATGTTTTAACTTTGTAATTCTACATAAAGTTCTAGAGGAGGAGTCAAACGAATCTCTATTATCTGTGAATCAACCTTATGAACAAAAGCAGCATGCACAGATCCAGGCAGTGCATGCTCAAAGTCCGCGTACAGTACAACGGCATGTTGATCAAATTACATCCGAAATAAAGAATAATTGCGATCTAAAAAAATCCATAAATTTAAAACTCAATGAAGAGAATTCAGAAAAAGTTAACACCATGGAGTGCGAGGAGCATGAACCTATGGAACAAATGGAGGAAGAGTGCTTTGAGCTTCCATCAAAAGATATAAATCCATTCGATAAAAACTTAATAGCTGGCCTATTGAAAAAAATTAAATTTCCGCAACCTCATCATGCAGATGGATACAAAAGAATAGATACCAATCTAAATAAGCTTGTGCCTTCTACCATGATTACGCTCGGTTAGTGTTTAATTTACATGGATTTAGATTTATGTCGTATTGTAAGATATATTTACAAGCTTTTATTTTTTTATATTAATCTATATTTTACGCTCTCTATTGTGCAGACACCGAAGCGTATGATTTGGAAAAGTGCCTTGGGAAAGGAATGTATGGAACAGTTTATAAAGCAGTTAATTTGCAAACAGGCGAGACTGTTGCTCTTAAAACGCAAAGACCTGCTTGGGTTTGGGAATACTATATCGTACGTGAAATAAAAACACGTCTTACAAATCCACATATGGTATAGTATAGCACAAATATTGTTAAATAAAGACTACTTTTATTCAACAAATCAATTCTCCTTCCACGATATTATAATATTCTTTTTCAGTTACGCGGTTTTATGGATGTAACGATGGCATATGTGGCTAATAATGGAAGTGTACTAGTTTCAGAATATTCTAAATTCGGAACGTTATTAGAAGTGACAAATCAGATAAAACTTGCCACTGGCAAGCCTCTGATGGAAACTTTAACTGTTTTCTTCACAATTGAAATGCTTCAAATCGTGGAGTACTTACATAAATGCCAAATAATACATGGGGACATAAAGCCAGATAATTTTTTATTAATGCGACTGTTAGTATTATTTTTTTTTAGTAACTTTTTTCTATTCGATAAATAATAATCATTGATTATATTATAATAATAATAATAATCATAATAATAATAATAATAACAATAATAATAATAACGTAATTGTTTTTAATGTTAAATAAGATATGTTACAGTTAAGAACATTTTTATTAATGATATTTTCAAAAATTTGTGACAATAATTAACAATAATTGCACTATCATTCTTAAAGAAAAGGAATTTTCTAAAATTAGTAATATAAATTTTACAAGAATAGGGATTGATTAATCCTAAATTTGCAAATCAATAACTGCATAGTTTATTCTTTTTAATTATCATACATTAGGTTATGAATATGTCTATAATTATTCTATAATTATCAACAGACCTATGCAAGATGTAAGGCCAACTATACAATTGATAGATTTCGGATGTAGCATAGACATGAAATTGTTCCCAGAAAATACAACGTTTATGCAAGTTATAAAAACGGAAGATTTTACTTGTATCGAAATGCAAACTGGAAGACCGTGGACATATCAAACTGATTTATATTGTCTAGCGGCAACCAGTCATTGTTTACTGTTTGGCAATTATATGAAAGTGTCAAATGTAGGCGGCCGTTGGTTTATTGCCTCAAAATTACCAAGGTATACAAGTAATAAATATATGATTAATCCAAAAGGAATCCATATTTATGTCGCGTGAAAAAACGTTAATGCTGCACATTTTTTTTATATTACAGGTATTCTCAGAGAGCTGCATGGGAACAATTTTTCATGAAGCTGTTAAATATCGAGTCGTGTGAAAAAATGCCCGATCTAGCGAAATTAAGGAATATGATGGAGGAGACACTGGCGCAAATGCCAGAGACGCAAACGAAATTTCGAACTTTCGTCAATATCCTTAACAAACGATAACGCTTGCTATATTTGATAATATGTTCTAATGTGTGCACATATTCAGCAAAGAACCACCGTGTAATAAGGAAACATTAATGTTATTGTGCTATTTATTATAAAAAAGTTAATACTACAGTGAGATAAAAATATATGTATCTACACAGTTATAATACATGAAAATGCACTTTATGGCCTGCTTCGTGGTGGCTTTATCGATATTCGTTGCTTGCACATAATCAACATTATTAGGACCACTGTGCAACGACTAAAACCTATCCAAAAATTGTTTTAGAAACATATGAGATATGTAAAGATTTATACAGTAAAGATTTTGGAAATGTACTTGTTTACCTCTTTATCTCTTAAACAACGTATGCGCTCGCTACGTAAGTTACAAAGAAGTGGTTGTATAATATGATCAAGAAAAAATCTCAGAAAAATTTAAATCTGTAAAAATGAATAGTACAATATGCATGTGATACATTATGTATTCAATTTGCAAGATGGTATGCAGAAGTGCATACATACTGAGTACTTGAGTACCTTGTATAGATAGTTAATAGTGTAGTATGAGTACGTTCCGAATTACGCACAAAGCGCATGATGCATCATGTTGTTCTTGTTGTGCACCGAAGAATAAAAAAGGATAAAATGATACCTCATGTGCTTCATGCCTAATTCGGAACGCATCTAAAATGTAATCATTGTATATTTAAAATAGATTTTGGCTTTAAGTTGATTCTGTCATCAATGGGTTTATTTTGTTTTTTAATATTCTCTGAAATGTACGAAAATATATCGTATTAATGATGTTAACTGAGATTATTTCAAACATTCTCCCCAAATAATATTACTTATGCAGAGCAATGAAATAATTTTTTTACAAAATGGCGTATGTATATTATACATCCGATTCAATTTTAATTTGAATATGTGCAGGCTTATTTTCGTGAGTGTCCACTAAACAGGCCTTTTATGTAGTGTACGCTTAAGTTAAGATTTCCTAAATATATGCGTATGTATATGACAACCGACGAAAGTGTTGAGATTTTAGATTTTATAAAGATATACAAGAACTTTTGGTTGTCTTTAAATATTAATATTATAAATTTAAATAATTTATTAATATTAATATTAAATTACATATAACATTAGTATCAAATATAAAATATTAATAATAAAAATTAGTACTAAATTATATAAACATACACATCGGGACCAGTGTATGTGTACGTTTAAACGTTTAAATAAATCATAATCGACAACCTACTGTTCTTGTTTAAAAATTTATGACTATGCCTTACCTTATTTTAACATAAAGAAAAAAGGATAATATGTTAAGATAAAAGCTCGTACACAAAGCATTAAGATTAAAAACAGTTCAGACAATGGCCTAGTTTACACCGTGCGCTTAGTTCGCGGCGTATACGATAGGCGTCTTTGTTTAATCTATAAGTATAGGTCGTGGACTAAGCACACGGTGTAATCGTAGCCATTGTAAGATACATTTATTAAAATGATAACACCAAGATGCGTGAGTACGTACGTGCGTGTGTGTGCGTGCCTATACATCCCGAAATTTTTTACCAAACGCTCTTATGTACATAGAACGAACTAAGTTGAAAAGTCCTCTTTGATTTTGCAATTTTCGCAATAGTTAACAAGATATTAATTACTAAATATCGCTAAATATTGGTTTTCAATAATTTTTTTTCTCAAATACTATTAACTTTACATTTAATTTTTACAGAAAAACAACAAGCGATAAAAATTGTTTATTTTCTCCTTATAACATTCTGAGAATTTTTTCAGAATTTTTTAATACTATTTTCTTATGTTGATAAAAATAGTTGCCAATAAGAAAATGCAGTACTAAAAAGTTGACAAAAAATTCTGAAAAAATTCTCAGAAATTTATCAGAAGAAAATAAACAATTTTTGTCTCTTACTGTTTTTTTTGTAAAGTTCATAGTATTTGAAAAAATTATTGAGAATCAATGTTTAGCGATTTTTAATAATTAATATCTTGTTAACTATTCCAAAAATTGCAAAATGGTAGAGAATTTTTCGATTGTTTTCAGAATTTTTTCAGAATTTTTTAATAGCGTATTTTCTCATGTTAGTAAAAATAAGAAAATGCAGTACTAAAAAGTTCTGCATTACTTGATAAAAAATTCTGAAAAAATTCTCAGAGTTCTATGAGAAGAAAATAAATAATTTTCGTCTGTTGCAGTTTTTCTGTAAAGTTGATAGTATTTGAGTAAAAAATTATTTAAGACCAATATTTGGCAACTTATAATAATTAATATCTTGTTAACTATTATGAAAATTGCAAAATGGTAAAGGACTTTTCGACTCAGTTTAGTCTGCTCTATCTACATAAAAGTGGTTGGCCAAAAATTACGGGATACCCTGTGTGTATACACATGGTGGGGGTGGAGCAGTAATTCTGTCCATTTAAAATATTTCCGTTGTTTTTAGAGATATGAAATAATATATTTATTGGTTTTTCTATAGGTGAAAGGCGCTTTGGAGATTTCCAGTCACGTTTATTTTTTTAAATAAAATTGTATGATTTTTTTTTACATAATATAATTTCTCTAATTATTCTGCATATAAAAGTATTGATAGTGATGTCCAAAAACCAATAGTTTACGAGATATTTATACTTTATTCTGGCATATATTGATATAAAATATTAAATAACTCGTAAACTATTAATTTTTTTATAATCGTATCATAATACTTTTGTGAACAGAATAATGAGATAAATCAATTGGTGGAAAGAAAACACATAGTTGCTTTAAAAAAAAATTTATGCAAAAAGGATAATTTTTGAGTGATAATTTTTTAAATAAGCAATTATATGTTTTCTTTCCATCAATTGATTCATTTCATTATTCTGCGTATAAAAATATTAAGATACAATTATAAAAAAATTAATAGTTTATGAATTATTTAATATTTTATGTTAATATGCCAGAATAAAGTATAAAATACCTCGTAAACTATTGGTTGTTTGATATCACTACTTTGATACTTTTATATACAAAATAATTAGAAGAATCATATTGTGTAAAAAAATCATACAATTTCGTTTACAAAAATGGAGGTGACCTTGAAATCTCCGAAGCGCCTTCATCCATAGAAAAACTATTAGTAGTATATTGTATTTCTCTTGATGCTATACAACTTCAATAAATATATTATTTCATATCTCTAAAAAATAGCGAATATATTAGGTTGAGTAAAAAGTCATCGCGTATTTTTTAGCTCAAAGTTGTATATACAATATCTTCGTCAATAATGAATGAAATTCAAATTTAAAAAAAGGGTTTTAAAGCTTGAAATCTCTACTTTTAAAAGCTTATCACATTTTTTAAGTTTATATGAGTTTGATAATTTTTACATACCAAAAACTACGAGCTGAAAAAGACGAAAAATTTTCTTCTCACTTTGTGGATTTGTAACGTGTCCAAAACGAATTTGAGAAAATTTTCGATTACCTATCGTGAAAGCTTGATACTTTCCCTACAAAATCGTTTTTTTTAAATATTCCTACGACTTTTGATTACTGAGTTATCGCGGATTAAATAAAAGAATTATTTTGACTTTAATTGCTCATAACTCCATTAAAAATGTCGTATCGTATAATTTAAAAAAGAGATTTTTAAAGCTGAAACTTTAATCTATCAAGATATATTTATATTGTTGGTAAGAAAGTAATTGCGATTTTTACTGATGTCTTTTAAAAAAACGCGATGACTTTTTACTTAACCTAATATTTTAAGTGGACAGAGTTACTGCCTCACCCTGTAAATACATAGGGTGATTTTAATCCCATTTTAATCGATTATCTCAAATATCTCTTCTTCTTCGTATGTTTATCCATTAATGGATGTTTGCGATCACATTTGGCATCTTCTCTCCGTTCCTCGCCGTATGTATCAGTTCTTTTACTGTGCGCCTGTCCATTGCCTTATATTACGAAGCCAAGATAACTTCTTACGTTCCACTCCTCTTCTTCCTTTGATTTTCCCCTGTATAATTTTCTGTAGCAGTTCGTATTTTGTATTGTGCATGATGTGTCCCAAATATGCCGTTTTCCTCCTTTTTATCATAGTCAATATCTCCTGATTCTTGCCCATTCTTCTCAAAACACCTCCGTTGGTGGCTCTCGCCGTCCACGGTATCTTAAGGACTCTGTGATAGACCCACATTTCAAAGACTTCTAGTCTATTCATTTCGGAAACCTTCAGTGACCATTCTTCTATTCCATATAAAAGCACCGACCATATATATAATAGCATCTAATGAATTTAATTCTCAGATTTAGATCGAAGGACTTTTTTAAATTTCATGAATGCCCTGCCAGGCGTCTCTATTCGGAATTTTATTTCTGTTTCTGACGTCCAATCTTCATACAGCTACGTTCCTAGATATTTAAACTTGTTCACTCGTTTTATCTGTCTTCTAGTGTTAAGCTGATGTTTCTGAATATGTTCGATTCTCGGGTAATAACCATGAATTTTGTTTTCTTAGTATTGATATTTAATCCTATGTTTTTATTGTGTTGTCCTACTATGTTAAAAAGTTCAGTTCCAGATCGTCTATATTGTCTGCAATTAATATTGTGTCATCTGCATATCGAATGTTATTCAGCCATTCTCCATGGTCCATTGACCTTTTTGTCTTTCTTAATGTCCCCGAGTGCTTCTTGGAAAATAATCTCAGAGTATAGGTTAAACAGAAGGGGTGAAAGAACACATCCCTGTCGAACGCCTCTGCAGATTTCAACTGTGCTGATTTTCTCTCCATCAACTCTGATTTGTGCTTTTTGATTCTAATATAAATTTTCGATACATTGAATGTCTTTTGTATAATATCTATATCAGTTTTTCGGAGAACCTCCATAAGCCTGTGATGTTGCACTCTATCGAAGGGCTTATGTTTGTGCTTCTCGTAATCTATGAAACACAAACATACATCTTTCCTCTGGTCATAGCAATTTTGCACCAAAATTTGTGTTGCCACTATTGATTTTCTCGTACCTATCCCCTGAACTCAAACTAACAGTTATTGAATTCTTCTCTTGCCCTTTTTCATTGATGTAAAATTTTTAGAAATAATTTTAGAACATAGAGACTCATAAGACTAATTAGTCTATGGTCTACAAATTTCTTCGCGTTGTTCTTTTTTGTAAGGGAACAAAGTTGAGGAAAACCATTGATTAGGATATATTCCTGTGTATATTTTATTGAAAATTTGAAGAAGAAGCGTCATTCCTTTCTCATCCAATAACTTTAGTAGTTCCAATGGCACTTCATCTGAACCTGTTGCTTTGTTTGTTTTTGAGATTTCTATTGCTTTTTCAATTTCCCCTTTTGCGATTGGTGGTCCAGTGAGATTGTTGTTGTTTATCTCTATTTATCTGTCTGGCCTATCATCTGCAAAAAGACTTTTCACGTATTCCTCCCATATTCTCTTCTCTTGGATATCATTGGCCATTTTGTTGTTTTCATCAATTATCGCAGAAAACGTCCTTTTACGATAAATTCTGGCTTTTCTTTCGTTTTTTTATGTAGATTGAAATTGTGCAGGGTTTACAGTTTTTCCATTTCCTCGCATTCTTGTTTTAATTACATGTTCTTTGCTATTCTAATCTTTACTCTTATTCTTTATCTTTTTCTCTGAGTTTCATTATATCTGCGTAGGTCTGCTTGATTTTTATATGTTCGTCGTTTATGCATGAGCGAGAGGATCTCATTTTTCATCCAGTTCTGCATCTGGTTCCTCTTTTGATATCCTAATTTATTTTTTGCGATGCTTATCATGGCATTTTTTAATTCTTTTCACATTTTAGTTGAATTTTGCTCACTTTTAAATTTAACACTTCTTCTATGCTGCTGTTTATTTCCTGGCTTACTGCTCTTCTTATATCTTCTTGTTTAAGTTTCATAGGCTATTCCTCGTTTTGGAGCCTGTTTTTTATGCTTTGTTAATTTTATTTTGATTGTTGTCATTAATAGTATATGATTAGAGAGTACATCTGTTTCAGGATAAGTGCTTACTTTGTTAATTGAGGATCTCTTATTGATCAGTGTAAAATCTATCTGATTACGACTTATGTTCCCTGGCTGTCTTTGGGAAATCTCCATATATATAATCTTCTAGGTGGTAATTGAAACCATGCGTTGGTAACTCTCATGTCTTCTTCCTGGCAAAATTGCACGAGTTGTTTTCCCCTCTCATTTCTTGTTCCCAGTTCAAATGGATTCACCAAATCCTCAAACCTTCCTTTCCCTAGTCTAGAGTTGAAGTCGCTCATGATTATGTTAATATTGTGTTTTCTGGTGAGTTTTAACATTTCTTTTATCTGCTCATAGAATATTTTTATCTCCTCGTCTGATGCATCGGCAATTAGCGCGTCTATATCTGAATGATGTTTAAGTTAGTAGGCTGGCATTAAATCTCATCAACGCTATTCTATCTGAATACGGTATGAAGTCGATGATGCAGTTTCTAAGACGTTCCGACACAATAATTCCAACTCCCTTCCGATGATTCCTATCTTGATTGCCCAAATAACAGAACACACCTCCTCGGTGCACATTCCGGCATCCGGCCACCAAGATTCCGCTACACCCAGTATACCGATATCAAGCCTCTTCATTTCTTAGATTAGGTTGGCTAGTTTTTCTGCCTCAAATAAACTCCGCACATTCCATGTGCCTATGTTGATTTTTCTATGTATATTCATCATTGCTTTTATTCCGCTCAAATCTGTTTCCCCCAGAAATCCGATTGGGGAACTATTTAAATCTCCGGAACATTTCAAGTTGAAATATCTTTTAAACAGTGCATTTTAAGGAAAAATGTTTTAGACAAAAGTTTTGGGATTTGCAGGGAAACATAAGATCGTGCTATTGATTTGACTTGGTGGCGTCGTCAAGATTATTTCGAATTTTTTAAATGGAGTAACCCATTTTTTATTACATATTCTTGCAGTTTACCTCGAGAGCATTTCAAAACACTGTAATAAAATATTTTTTCATTAAGTACTTTGCGAGTTATAAGGCTTGAAAGTTACAATATCGTCGGCATTAATATTACCCAAGATATCCAACCGACGGGTAAAACCTCTTGAAGATTGTACCTCTTATTTTCATTTTTATGTAGAAATGAATTTTTAGTACAAAAATGAAAATAAGAAGAATAATCTCCTAATGACCTTGATCTTGATATATGTCAGATTCAAGACATGATCTTGAACAACATTATGTATAATCAATTCTTAGTGCAAAAATGAAAATATTTTTGCACTAAGAATTGATTTTTATGTAAAAAAATGAAACTGATTATTGTAAACTTTAATTAAACAAGGACAACATGATTCTTGTGTCAATTTGTGTCTCTTGTTGGAAAGCTTCCTGTAACTGTTTTACACACTTACCGACAGTTGTCGATGTCATTGTGCAGCTTTTTCACCATATAAAATATCTGCGCAACGACATCGACAACTGTATCGATAAGCGTGTAAAGACATATAGAATAGTGCCCTTGAATGCAGCCCAGCACATGCTTTCATCGTAATATTTTGCAGATTTCCTAACTTCAATAGCCATTTAACGCTTCAATAGCTAATTTTAATGTTTAATATCTCGCTTCGCAGGGCAGTTCGGCATTTTTTTCTGTCAGATTTTTTTCATTTTGTGAAAAAACGCGTCAAATGAGCCTAATTTCATTGAAATCGGAGGTGACGCAATTCTGGATAATTATCAAAATCAGTATATTAAAACCTTCCGGTGAACACAAGTTACATGTTATGTATCTGTTAGTTTTCCCATTCAACAATATAACCGTAACATAACAGTTATATACGAGTTATATTACGTTATGAATAGATTATGAATAGGAAATTACAACTAACAGGTAACTTTGTGTTCACTGGGTTATTCTTTATAGTTCTTCAGAGTTTTTGCGTTATAGGTCTTTTAATAATTCTTCGCGTCTGATGCTAATCAAATGTAATCTAATAATGCGTATGAGCCGCGAGAAGATTATGGGAACTTGTTTCGCTTGCGAAAATCGTATCAGTATAATAGAAAGCGATAAGTACGATTTACCTAATTCTCTATTTTTACAAATTTCCTAATAGCATAACTTACAAACATTTTGTTAATTTGATGCTATACTCGAAGAGAATTTAAATATCAATTATAACTCTGTAGTACACTATAATTCAATTATCCACCTTGTACTAATAACACCTTAGGTAAATTATATTTACCAAAATTTAGATCT
>NW_017304522.1:110770-111740 GCF_001594115.1 Trachymyrmex septentrionalis | reverse complement strand
ACTATAATTCAATTATCCACCTTGTACTAATAACACCTTAGGTAAATTGTATTTACCAAAATTTAGACCTGAAAAAAATCAATTTTGAATGTCACTCGTAAATAGTCCAGTCAGAAATGATAATAGGTGCGTTCGGTATTGTAAATCGGAGGCGTCCGTTTGCTCTTCTATTTCGAAAATCGTTCAACTTACATCTTTCTGCTAGATGTCTCATCTGCGTTCGGTATTAACTTTCTAGAGCCAATCGAGCTGCTCGATCCACTCCGAATTCAAAGACTGAACTCGCAGAGCTAATGCAGATTTTCGCTCCTAAATTAAATTCATAATTTGTATATTTATGATAATGTATCCAATTGATTTGTTAACACATAACGTACATTCATTTCTTTTAATACTTCTATTTTAGAAATAGTGTAAACTATTATAATGTCTGAGTCTACAAACACTCAAACAAATGCTATCAAATAGAAATTGATGAAGTACATTATGTACAATATTTAACGATGAAAGTAAGTTTTTTAATTCTATTCCTCTTTATGAATTTGAAGTTACGTATTTGAAAACAAAGAATTTGTTAGTTAATTTTTAGATTAAAGCTTATGTTGCATATATAGAATGAAATAAAATCAAACTGCATTAATATATTAAAGACTCTAACGAATATAAATCAAGTAATACGAGGTCTGTTCAAAAAGTATCGCGAATTTTGTTTTTTCAAAAATTATTTATTTATTCATGAATATCTATTTTGTCCCCTTTAAAGTAATCCCCATAAGATATTATACACTTGTGACAACGTTTTTTCCAATCCTCGAAGCACTTCAAAAAATTATTTTTTGTGATCTTGTTCAGCTCCTCCTTCGATGCCGTCTTTATCTCCTCAATCGTAGCGTAGCGTCGTCCTTTCATGGGCCTCTTCAGTTTCGGGAACAAGAAAAAGTCACAGGGGGCCAGATCTGGGGAATACGGT
>NW_017304522.1:110113-110403 GCF_001594115.1 Trachymyrmex septentrionalis | reverse complement strand
CAAAATTTGATACAGATTCTTTGATCCATTTTTTGGAATAGGCAAAAATCGAAGACGAGCCAAAACACGTGCAAGCAAAGCAGCTGTCAAAAATTAACTGAACATTCAAAATGGCCGAACTTGTCGGCATAAGTGAGAGACATGAGTACCAACATAACGCCACAAAAAATCGAAAATCGAATATACGTAACCCGCGGAAATACAAAATTCGCGATACTTTTTGAACAGACCTCGTATAACTTATAAATTGCTGAAATTTATTTTACAATGTAATATTTTCTTTTAAGAAA
>NW_017304522.1:101667-110013 GCF_001594115.1 Trachymyrmex septentrionalis | reverse complement strand
GGAATTAATTCTTGGCACTCGGATTGCTCGAAGATCACGTGATCAAGCTCGCTATCTGCTAGCTCGCATCTCAGATTTACATTGCCGAACGTATCTAACGGAATTGACATCGAATTAATGTCGATTCAATGTGGGAAGCATCAAATCGATATCGATCAACGTCGAATCGACGTCGATTTGATATTGATTTCATTATCATTTCTGATTGGGAGAGAGCTCTAGAGTAGATATAAATAGAATGACGCTAATTAACCAGAAGTTGCCATTTGGTGTCCTACATCCAGGGTATCTATGTGCAATTCCTCGTCTTAACCTTTTCTTTCTTTAATTTGTCTTCTTCTAACAATAAGACGGAGCCAATTAACTTTAGGCACATGCATTGGCGCCACTTTCTTTATACCTAGGCTACGTTCCAAAACTTACTCTCTGAGGAAAATTTTACTCGAAATATATAGGACACGTAATACAATATATACTATAGCATATAGAGTAAAATCTTCCTCAGAGAGGAAGTTTTGCAACGTAACCTTAGGCCGGAACTATGCATTGAAGATTAAGATTAAAGATTAAAGATTGAAATGATTTCACCAATGAGGACAAAGAAGTTTTGCCTCCTTTTATTCTGATTAATAAAAAACTTAACTTTCAATCTTCAATCTCATTCTTCAATGCGTAGTTTGATTCCGGCCTATGATGCGGAACGTATGCGCAATGCGGAATTGATGGAATGCTCGTGATTAGTAGTGGCTTCGTCCATTCCGTTCCGCTAAAATTTGTTTTCCTATATCCCATGGAGAGGTATTTGCGGAATGCGCAATTAGCGCTGACCAATCACAAAAATCTTCTCGTAGATCACTTTTATTAGATCCACTGCAATAGCGTTTGTCATTGGCTTGTATTGATTGCACATCTGTAAGTTCCATTCCATGGGACGTAGGAAACTAAACTCCTACGGATCGTAATCACATATACATATATACATTCGTCAGAATTTAAAAATTTCATAATCGAGAAACAAGTACCTCAATGACGACGTTAATATATACTAAAAAATATTTAATTATTTGCATATTATTAAAGTCTTTAAATCAATGTGTGTGTGCACTTCAAAAGCAGACACTACGGCGCAAAATTGCAAAATTATATATTTTGTACGATATTGCAATGAAAGAAAACAACGACAATTTTGGGTGCGATCTATATTTAATACTGAAAGAAAATTACAACAAGGAGCAAGCGATAATCTTATTAAGGAAATGTTGGCCGAAGACATGGAAAAGTATGTGGATTATTTTAGAATGCCATCTCAAATATTTGAAGCACTGTTACCATTAGTTGGATCAACTATTACTAAACAATATTTTATTCGCGATTCTATTTCACCCGAGAGTCGGTTCCAAATTTTACACTGCGCTATTGAGCATCAGGAGAATATGAAATATCTGTTATATGCCTTCAGAGTTGGACATAATACAATTTCAAAAATAATATCCGAGACCTGCGAAGCTATTTGGAAATGTCTAAAGGATTCAGTTTTTCCCAAGGATGATAAAGAAAGTTGGAAAACTGTAGCTGACGAATTTGAACGTTTGTGAAACTTTCCAAATTGTATAGGGCCATTGATGGAAAGCATGTTCAAATTCAGGTACATACCAATAGAATTCACACATACAAATAGAATTCTAAATTTATATAATATTAAAACTTTATTAATAATAGCTAAATACTTTGTGTGTGTTAACTACAAAAATATTTTTGTTATATATTTCATGTATAAAATACAAATTATGATGAAAAAAGTATATATTTTCTTATTACAGGCTCCGCCTATTTTAATTTTTAATTAATTACAAAGGCTATCATAGTATCAATCTTCTTAGAATCAGTGACGCAAACTATTGCTTTACAATAATCGATATTGGTGCAGAAGGTCGATAAAGTGATGAAGGAGTTTTCCGTAACAGCGAAATTGGAAAACAATTCGTTTAAATTGCCAAATTCAAAATAGATCAAATATATATACATATATTATATGTATATATAGGTATATATGTACGTACATATATGGGTGATTTCTTGAAAAACCGATATGACATCTCGTCTTATAGTTTTCGATATTGTTTATATTCTGCGAAAGTGTTCTTTAGAAAATTATAACAACCCATATTTTTTTTGTTTTTCTTTAAAGCGAATCGTTTAGCTGTGGTACTAATTGCAAAATTTCGACATTTTGAAAACATCAATTTTATCGGTTTTTTTTACTTATAGTAAATATTTTGATTATATGTATATAAAATAATAACCTCTGTTACACGGCTCGATTTACGCCGAAGTTATAACATCGATATTATGAAACTGGCCAATCACATCATTTTATTCTTCAGAGGAATAGCTATGATTGGCTAGTTTTATAATATCGATGTTAAACTAAGTACTATAACTTCGGCGTAAATCGAGCTGTGTAACAGAAGTCAATGCATGCGTGCGTGTTTCTTTAATATTTTTAATATTTTTAAATAGTGATAACTCAATGAAAAAATCGTCGTATCGAGAAATGAACCACAGCTCAAATTAAAGCTTGAACGTACCTTTTGATGATTATGGTGATCAAATTTAAGTTATATTAAATGTAATATAAAATAGTGGGCGTTGAAGGCGGACATCGAAAAATAGTTAATTTTTTCCTTTTGCGCTGCTTAGGGGAATTGGCTGCATGGCACAAAGGTGTATGAGTTTTTAAGCTCATTGATTTCTAAGCAAATCCATTGTTACGTCCGGACTCCACGGTTCTTTTCTTCGACAGAAAAACCTTCGTCATCACAAAAAATTATTGACCAGTAAACCATCTGTTACAGTAGCGACGAGCCAAACAACATTTTAAACTAATAACCCATTCGGGACAAAACCGTTGGGTTAGATATTGAAACCAAGTGCCAAATAGGCGAACCTTATCCCGAGGAACGGGAAGAACAATAGATTAGGATTATAAAATGAAACAGCAGCTGAGAGCAATAAATGACATGTGGCTCGAACCTATTGGACATCCGGCAAATGGTCGATGACGAAAGTTTTCTTAGACACATACCCCTGTATCCCATTTCATAACCGATATCCCTAATCCTAACCCTAATCTTGGATTGGCCCAGCAGCACACTGTGCTCTGCTCTCGGCGTCACTAATTCGCCAATATAAAAGGCGAGGCCCTCCACGAGGAGCGGTATTCGGCAGTCAGCAATCAGAAGATAGTAGTGATCGGTTGCCAGTATTATTTGTCAAATTTTCAAACTAAACTCTGCCGGTTTACAATTAGAACCGTTCTCGTTCAACTCCATCTCCTTGGGACTGGAACAAAAGTGACCAGAGTCTCCACTTCCGAGAGGCAACCTTCCGTGTAGTGCTGGGACCACCAATTTCGGCTGCTTGATCCACCTACATCCGCAGAACAATAGTAAGTCCCATCCACACACACACACACACGCGCGCGCGTGTGTGTGTGCGTGTGCGTGTGCGTGTGTGTGTGTGTGTGTGATTAAGAAAATCAACCACTATAATTTACACTAAATTATAGTGCCGCGCCCGAACCGTCCCTTCAAAGGGTGGCTTCGAAGCCGGGCCTACCGGGAGGCGCGGAAACTCTTGGACGAAGAGTACAAGAGATACCTCGGGAAGAGGATTGTTTATCACCACTACCATCCTCGTCACCACCGGCTCCGCCGGCTAATTAACTTAAAGTAATACCTCCTCCGCCTCGAACACCTTCACCTCCTCAGCTACCTCCTTCCCCTTCCCCTCGATCTCCTTCACCCGCGTTTTCGGACGCACTTACGGAGAGAATCATTCCTGATACTCCTCCACAATCCGATTCATCCCACCCAATTTCCCCCAGAAGAAGTCCCTCCCCGACGAACTCCACGGACAGTGTGGAGTTCTTAGAGGAAATTCTTACACCTCCACCTAGATCCTACTTCCAGATCCTAGAGAGTGACACCCTTGAGTCACTTATCTCCCAATTCCCGCGGGTTACAACTGCATCCATCCCTCAGGGGGCCTACACAATCGGCCCTCATTATTTCGATCTTCAGGAAATCCGCAATGCCATCACTGGTCAAGCCTCAACCTCCAGTATCCCCGTATTCCTTCCGAATTCCACCCATGCAATCCTAGTCCCAGTCAAATTCTTCAATAATCTTTTCCCTCCCTCCTCCGTTTCCATCCACGAAATAGACTAATCAAATCCCATCCGACTCTCCCGACCTCTCGACGTATACACAATACATAAAGTGCATAGGCCGTAGTGGTACTTATGATTATGCGGTATAATAGATTGTAATGTATAGATTAACTATAGTAAATGCGCCTATTGTATATAACCACTGTTATTCGTATCTCTTGACAAGTAACAATAAATAATGTTACTAATTATCTCTCTCGTCATTTACTTTTAAAACCCGCCTAATTAAACCTCGTAATCACCAAACCTTGCCCTTTCAAAGCTCGCACGTGGTCCATTCCCGAGTTAAAGGGATTTTCCCTGACTCGAAATACGGACCGACGATCGCACCGCCCGTAG
Organism: Trachymyrmex septentrionalis; assembly: GCF_001594115.1. Lineage (NCBI taxonomy): Eukaryota > Metazoa > Arthropoda > Insecta > Hymenoptera > Formicidae > Trachymyrmex > Trachymyrmex septentrionalis. The sequence continues at coordinate 105,443 of NW_017304522.1, read as the reverse complement.
GAAACAGGCGTCATAGCGTCTTCACGAGACGTTGACCCATATTCCGAAGCGGACAAAAAAAAAGGGGTGCGTTCGACTCGGCGGTGTTTGCTTCCAGGCAAATACCTGCGAGACTAGAGTCTGACCGTCCTTGCACGCTCCATCCTTTTCTACTCCCTTTTCTCTCTCTCTAAATCCATTTTTCCGGAGTTTGGACGTAACACCATATTTGGAACATTTTTTTTACGATTTTTTTTTAAACAAAATTATACCGTTTTAGAGAAAATGCTATAAAATGGACAACTTGTTTTTGTAAACTTAGTATAACTCAGAAACAAATTATTGTAAGAAACTTTATCATAAAGGAAATTAAAGTGTAAATTTCAAATTTTAACTCTTTATTGGGAGTATAAATAAGTTTCCGCCGTTTTTGATCAAAAATTGGGCATTTATTGTGAAAGAACGGTACCTAATGTTTTATTCGAAGTATTGCTAGCCACTACTTTTTCCCATCTTTCTGGCAGCATACGGATACCGCGTCGGAAAAACGCTTCATCTTTTGAAGCTATCCACGAATTGACCCAATTTTAGGTATCTTCATATGATGTGAAGTGTTGCTCAAACAGGCCATGCGCTATCGATCGAAACAGGTAGTAATCAGAAGGAGCAATGTCTGGTGAATACGGCGGGTGGGGTAAAACTTCCCAATTGAGTGTTTCCAAGTAGGTTTTGACCGGTGCTGCAACACGTGGACGAGCATTATCATGCAGAAGAATAACTTTGTCGTGTCTGGAGTAGTAGTGGGCGCGTTTTTCCTTGAGCTCGGCTCAATCTCATCAATTAATTGTGTTCGGTAGAGAGCCCCAGTAATGGTTTCGTTCGGTTTGAGCAACTCATAATAAACGACACCTAGCTGATCCCACCAAATACACAACGTAAGCTTTTTCCCATGAATGTTCGGCTTGGCTGTCGATGTTGAAACATGGCCAGGTGGTCCCCATGATTTCTTCTTCTTTGGGTTATCGTAGTGGATCCATTTTTCGTTTATGCCTGGCAAGCAGCATTTCACATGTGAAAAATCGGCGTTCAACGTTTCTCGGCTTCAGTTCATATGGAACCCAATTTCCTTGCTTTTGAATCATTCCCAACGATTTTAAGCGATGTGAAATTGCTGGTTGAGTCACTCCTAATGTAAGTGCAAGTGCTTCTTGCTTTTGGCATGAATCTTCATCCAATAATGCTTCCAATTCCGCGTCTTCGTACACTTTCGGTCTTCCGCTACGTTCTTTGTCTTCGACGTCAAATTTATCGTTCTTTAATTTTTGAAACCACTCACGACAACTTCTCTCACTTAAGGCAGCCTCACCATATGCTTCTACAAGCAATTGATGCGCCTCAGCTGCAGATTTCTTCAAATTAAAGAAATAAACCAAAAGCTCCCGCAAATGATGCTTATTCGGCTCAAAACTCGACATTTTCGCACGAAAAAAGATATAAGATGCTGATGCAAAATCGCTAATATTTCACGGTTATGTTCTTGCCAGATGTTCAACCTTACGATATGGTGTTTTACAGCTGACAATTTTAGCTATAATATACTCGTAGCGCCATTGTTTGTCAAACGGCGGAAACTTATTTATACTCCTAATAATTTTGTGTAAGTGCATGCGTTTATATATGCATGTGTGTATCCTCTCGGCGTTACCTAGAATTGACGGCGAGGGCGTAGTAGGAATCTGATCTCGTTTGTGTGTGTATGTGTAAGTGTGCGTGCGTGCGTACTTGCGTGTCTTTAATAATGTACTCGTATATTGCTTCTGCAACGCTGTGTACGAGGAATGGCATAATTTGAGACAAGAAGAAATAAGACATTTAACACAGTATACGCTTACGAATACACGAATATATCAATGCGAGATAAGGCAACACACGTTACTAAAGACACACACAACACTAGACATCGAATTCTGATGCATTTCATAGGTTTTTTTAGAAAGCAGATTGGAAAGTAATATTAAAACAGAAATTAGTCTTATTAAAAAAGTATTCTAAAAACGCATATTTATTTGGACATATTGTGTATATTTACATATTTGTGCAAATTTGCATATTTTGTGCATGTTTGCAAAAAATATCTGCATAAAAATCCGATGTCTACACAACACACAAAACATACGAATATATATCACATTCCTGCTGCATCCACACCGTTGATTCTGGGTAACGCCGAGAGCAGGACATACGCATGTCTACGTACACGCACGCACTTAACCAAAATTAGAAAATTTAAATTTGAAATTTACACTAATTTATTTTCTGATAAAGTTTTTTACAGTAATTTGTTTCGAAGTTATATTGACAAGAGGAATACTAAGTGACAGGATCGAAGATTTTAATGCGCTTTTTATAGGCTGTTCTTGAGTGAAAAAAAAAACGATACATGCCTGGCCGTTTCAGCCACTGGCGCATAAGTTTCGAAGAAATTTTTTAAATAATTATTGTAGTAGTTTGAAAAAAACGTACTGTATAAATAAAAATATCAGTATCTTTACAAATTTCATTTTAATTTAATGTTATTAGTTTTAATTACTTTTTAATTGTAATGAAATTTCATGAAATTAGCATATTGGTATTATGGAATAATTAAATACTCATTTATGGAATATATATCATCGTTATCATTGTCATTGTTGTTATTCATATAAACGCATAAATAAGATTGTAATAAAAACTGTTACAAATTTTGATGAAATTAGAAATTGGAAATTATGATTAGGTACAAATAAGTCATATGTTTGTAATCTTTTTTTGATTAACATTAATCGATTTATTATAATAGAAAACTAATCATGTTTTGTAGACGTATATTGTATTGGATGATATAAATTATAAAAATAAGAAAAACATGAATATTTATTGCATTGTGAACCTTACAAATGAATTTTAGAATGAAAAATTTGGTTCTCATTAAAATTGATTCTTAAAAGAAGCTATTTTTATAATGTCAATTAAATTTGCTTTCCGCCAGATATTATAAAAAGTTATTATGTCTACAACAAAAATTCAATTGTAAGATATCTTTCTATTTTGTACATTTACAAAACACGATTAATTTTCTATTATTATTAGAGGAAAAGCTCCTATTATGAGATATCGAGTTCATTTTGGGTAAATGCTAAAAGTCTGGGCAGAATTAAAAAAAATAATAGGTCATTTAGAAGGGAATTTAATAAACTGTAAGATGTTATATAAAATTTAATTCAAATTTAATTTTTTTTTAAATTAAAGAAAAAAGTAAAAAGTGCAAATCTCGTAAAGTCAAAAAATTGTGCTCCTAATATGAGATGCCCCGAGAAATCAATAGTAAAACGTAAAGTTAGTATTGCAATTAAAAAACTTTATTTAATGTTTCTAAAATACAAATAAACACAGCCAGCGTGCGCAAAAAATGAACATACGATAAATTATACCCAGAACTCGCCTCTAGTTCAAAGGTAGAAGCAGTTCAAGCTTCGAAATAAGCACTCGACGTTCATTCTGGTTGTTCTTTTTATTATAGTACAATAATATTTATACTTTAGCAATTTTCACTATGACATAGGAGCATAGATTATTTTATATTAGAAATATTCTGGGTATCTTGTTACGTCCGGCGGACTCACGCGACTCTTTTCTTTCATAAAGATCTCGAATTCCTCGAAGCTCTAAAATTTTATATTCTTTCCTTTTTATTTTTCATCTTAAAAACTAAGAATCCGTTATCTCCTCATGAATGTCGCTCCGAGATAAAAATCAAT
>NW_017304522.1:100060-101567 GCF_001594115.1 Trachymyrmex septentrionalis | reverse complement strand
TTTTTTATTATATCATTGTAAAACTTACTTCCCGGTAATTTATTTAAACCAAACCCCTCCTCGTATTCTTAAGCTCGCCCGAAATTGCACTTAGCCTTCTCCCCGGTCACTCGGATTAAGTTCCATGACCGAAAGCCAAGGCATACGGCCGTACTGGCACAGCTGGCGTTAAAGTGCGCCCCCTCTCGGCACACTGACCCAGTTTGGGCCCTTTCTCGAAGTACGTCCGACTCGTGTGTCCGTTTAGCGGAGCACGAGCAGAGGATTCCGCTTCGTCCTCCGTTCGACTCCCGGCTCGTTAGGAGCCTAAGGACGAAGCGAAGCGCCTCCCGATTTGCGTCGGTCCTTCCCCACGGCTCCCTTGCGGTCCGGAGCCCGGACGCGACCAAATCGGTCTAACAATTCGGTTCCTCGTTACGTTCACTCCCTCAACTCCGCATGCGCGCGGAGTTTGGACGTAACAATCTCATATTACGATTTCCACGCCTTATGGTTTTATGATCATCAAATCTTACTTCTACAATTAAGCAATTCAACATATCCTATATTTTTCTATTAGTACGACCTTACTTTATCACTACATGAAGAATTTATTGCCAAGTATTTATTTATTAAATAATAAACAAGATTTAAAAACTCATTTCAATGAAACTTGAAGATATCCAAATTCTAAAATCTTTTTTTTACAATAACTACAGGCATGATTAATAATGAACTTTCTACTAAATAGTTTTCAATCCAAGATATAATAAATTTATGGTGGAACCAAAATAGTTTATTATTTAGCAGAAACTATCTCATATTAAGCGTTTATCTCATAATAGGGGGCTGTCCTTTAATAAATCGATTAATGTTATTCAGAAGAAGATTACAAACATGTTGACTTACTTGTTTCTAATTATAACTTCTAATTTCTAATTTCATCAGAAACTGTAACAGTTTTCATTATAATCTTATTTATGCGTTTATATAAATAGCAACAACGACGACGATAACAATAATAATAATAAATATTTTATAAATAAGTGTTTAATTATCTACCATACTAATATGTAATTTCATGAAATTTCATTACAATAAAAAAATAATTAAAACTAATGTTAGCCCAGGCCCCAAGATTTTTTTATTTTAATAGAAGAAAGAATAAGGAGAGGGCCAAGGAAGGACGCAACTGACACTGCCCTTTATAGCTCTGAGGGTGCCACAAGTCGGAAGCACTTGATTATATCCCAGATGTGGGTCAACGTCGATACGCGACACTGTTACTCAATTCGAGATTGTGCATCTCGTCGGTCTTTTTTTAGGTCAAGGAACTTAATTCTTTTGACCAGGGATTGGATCTGTACGATCTTTGTCAAAACGTAGCGAATCGGAAAGGTGCTAAAATAAAATTTAGGCAATTATTTAGATATATAGATATATGTTTATTTGATTTAAATGTATATCATTATAAACGCTAACTTTGTTTAGATATTTGTATATAAATATATATCCGGAGCTCTATATA
>NW_017304522.1:98256-99960 GCF_001594115.1 Trachymyrmex septentrionalis | reverse complement strand
ATATATATATATATAGCTCCGGATGTACGCTTTATAGGTTACAATAACTGTGTGTGTGATACATATGTTATTTTTACAGAAATCGATGCTAGAGAAAAATATAATAATAAGTTTCTGTGTGAGTGCGTTTATGTATTGTTAAAGAGCAGGAGAGGAACTTCTTATAGGTTTGATGAGATGTTCAAGTAATTGATACATCTCTTCATAAGATGTGTTGTCTTCCGGAGGGATTGGAGAGTGAGAGGGAGCAGAAAGTTCTGAGTTTTGGAAATTATTGAGAGTAGGAGAATAGGAGGGAGCGGCTGGAGCTGTATTACTAGGGGAACTATCAGTTGGCTTGTCGGAGGATAAGTCTATCAGAGGGACGTCGGGGAAGCCTTGATCTCGATATTTCTGGCGCAAATGAGCCCTTTTAAGTTAATGACGAGTTTAAGGGGAGATAAATTGCCCAGTTTGTATCCGCGTAATAATTGGAACGCTAGTCTTTCTGAGTTGTTCGAACTTGACCTGCTTCTTGCGTCCTGCTCTGTGTCTGTTCCGCTAGATCATCTATTAAAATTTTCTGTCGTTAGTGCCCATGATGGATAATTAGAAGAATGTATTGTAGAAGGAGAAGATAATTCTGAAGAGAAGAGAGGGGGAGACAGATTTTCCAGGAGTTATGATTTGGTTCTAGGAAGAATAAGGATTACTTAAGGTGTTTTATCGCTTAAGTAACTGTGAATACGGAAAAGAAGAATTACTTCAAGCGTTTTACCGTTTAAGTAATTCGGAGCAGAGTAAGAGATGAATTGTTTGAAGCGTTTTACCGCTTAAGTAATTCTGAGCAGAGAAAGAGGTGAATCACTTGAAGCGTTTTACCACTTAAGTAATTCAGAGCAGAGTAAGAGGTGAATTGCTTAAAGCGTTTTACCGCTTAAGTAATTCTGAGCAGAGAAAAAGATGAATTATTTGAAGCGTTTTACCGCTTAAGTAATTCGAAATTACTTGAAGCATTTTATCGCTTAAGTAATTTGTTAGGAGAAAAGACAGGCTGGGTTAAAGAGAGAAAGGATTGAGGAGGAATAAAAGAGCGAGAGAATATTGATGGTATAACTTTGAAATTAAAGTAATATGAGAAAGGAAAAAAAGAAAATTTGTTCTTACTATTTGCTGGAGGTAGTGGCAAGCTATAGCGGAAGTCCCCGGTGATGTCTCAATGATGCTTCTTAACTAAGGATGAAAGATCTTCAACGTGAACTACTGATTTTTCTTGGATTGCACTGAGCCGGGAACTCCGCACTTGAACAATTAAACTCGTCGACTGATCTTGAATTTCACTTATGACTGCTCGAAAAATTTTTTATAACTGGCTGTGCTTTTCCGAGGGGCCATATATATACCGGGATTTGATGCGATTCGGTACTTGGACTTTGGATGGTTGATTCACTTCTTTATAGATTAATAATAATAATAATAATAAAAAAAATAGGAGTTTACTGGATGCACGAGGAGACTAATGGATGTCCGGTTTATTTTACTATTTATCAAAGGTTTCCCGAAAAAATAGGAGTGATGAGAGTTGTTTTGCTTTATATAATATGTGAGTCGGAAAATGTGATCAAGCTTATCTGTGAGTCATAGGGCCACTGAGCGTGCTCTCGATTAATAATTATTTTCCTTTAACTGATGTTTTAGTTTATAATAATTAATTAGTTCAAAAAG
>NW_017304522.1:97459-98156 GCF_001594115.1 Trachymyrmex septentrionalis | reverse complement strand
CAACACTTAGCAAATTGAACGCACTGGAATCGTGCTGGGCCCATAACCTGTTGAGGCTTGAATCGGTTATTAAGTTCAATTTGCTATTTGAGAGAAGAAAAGATACGTCTTTATTGATGGACAGATGAGACGAGACTGACTCGCATGGCAACGATGCGAGAGTCTAACATGTTTGCTTTGTTAGAGTGACATGGCAACGCGACGGTCGACCCGAATAACAATAACAGTCGAGACATGCCACGGAGACACTCGGGCCTTCTCGTTGAACATCGATAGCGCTCTTACATTACTCACAAGCACACTAAGCTGACTCAACAAGATACATATAAGATATTTTCATTGCATGAAAAAAAAAATGTTGTGAAAATTATCAAGTAAAATATATTATTAGGTGTACAAAAAAGTTCTGAGCTTTAGATTTGATACAACCGAAATAACAATTTAAATTTTATATATCTTCCCGCCCTTTTGGGGTTTTAAAACAGTAACATTTAACCTCCTGAAATGCGATACGGTTTGGCGTTTGATGCACATAACCTCAAAAATCAGTAGTGTTCACGATGGCAATTACAAAAGAGCATATTCGATTTTCCATCCACTTCGCGTTTCATCTGAAGAAAAATGCTGCTGAAGCCACTGAAATGATTTGTGCTGCATATGGAGAGAACGCTGTAAGTCATGCAACATGCAAAAGGTG
>NW_017304522.1:95183-97320 GCF_001594115.1 Trachymyrmex septentrionalis | reverse complement strand
AAAAGCAAGAGGATGCTGAACATATTGTTATTTATCGTGCTCACGTGGAATCTCTCCATCCCCCACGTTAATGGAATCGTCGGATATGATTGCGGATCAACACAATTGAACATCACAACCCTATCTCTCTTAAATGTCGAGAGCTGCAACATTCCTCTAACCCAACCACAAATTGAAAAAACATATATCCAATTGCTTCAACTGTCTAAATTCGAATCCATAGAAACAATTCAATGCAAAGTGTCTATTAACCGACTTATATATTATTGTGGCATGCATTCACATATTTCAACAGTAATGAATGCACAAGCAGAATACATCCTGGAAGTAACTGCAGATCAATGTAAGAGGATGCATCTAACTGGAACATTTTCCATCGACACCAACAATCACATATATGGCTTGAAAATAAACCAAACTACAATGCGACCAACTACCTTCGCGGGATCTGCAAACTCGGACGGACGATGCTCAGGCGCACAATATTCCGATCCATACGGCACTTGGGACAACGTCGTCGTACAAGGAACAACGACCATCACACTGCTTTCTTACCAAGCCGCCATAAACCTAGAGACAAACCAGATTCGCCTAAAATCAGGCACAACCTGTCTATATACCGACACCACTTGTATGGATATTGACGGTGGGCATACCTTCTGGAAAACCTTACCAACGGACCATTGTAAATTCAATCATTACGATGTCCTCTACGAAGGATATGCCAATAGAATGGTTGACGCCTTCTATGAACATCCACAAATCGTCTATTCACTATCAACGCAAGATGTAACATTTGCACTCACCAGGACTGGAGAAGAGCTTGTATGCGGATACACATTAATAAAAACGGAACATCCAAAACTATTAATCCTCGAAACTAAGAAGGGAGAATCATTTGCTGTAAAACATCGACTATCTACTGAAAATCTCGACATATTTACTTACATCAATTCTAAATTTATATATGTAGAGAAACACATACGATCTCAAATGAACCTTCTATACAACGACGTCCTTAAACAACGCTGTAATCTGGAACAACAAGTTTTAAAAGGCGCACTTAGCCTCGCCATTGATTCACCAGACGAATTCGCATACCAGATTATGAAGGGACCTGGATACATGGCTGTCATTTCTGGCGAAGTAGTGCACATCATTAAATGCACTCCCGTAGATGTTAAAATTCAACACGTTAAAGAATGTTACTTAGAGCTTCCAGTTCAAAAAAATAATGAAACTTACTTCTTATCTCCACGAACGCATATACTAATTAAAACAGGTACACAAATTTCTTGTAATCGCATTACACCACCAATGTTTTTTTTAAACGATGGATGGTATCGTATGACGCCAACTCCCGAACACTCCTTGCCTCCAACGATTATGAAACCCATGACAAAACCTACATGGCATTATACAAATCCCGGATCACTCGCAGCAAGCGGAATATACAGCGATGCAGATCTCGAAAACCTACGGGATCACATAATGTTCCCAGCTGAAAAAGGGGAATACTAAATGCCATGGCACGAGGAGTTAAAGGCGAACCAATAATCTCCCAAGGAATTTCCCTCTCGCATCTCTTGGATGAAAATTCAATCCAAAAGATTACAGAGAATACATGGAAAAAAATCTGGGGAAAATTCACTTCTTTTGGCAACGCAAGTGCAGGATTAATTGGAATTTATTTCTGCATCAGAACAATAAAATTGGTTATAGACACTGTAATACATGGATATGCTATACATACAATCTATGGTTGGTCAATACACCTACTCGCAGCTTTTTGGGACTCAGTCACAAACTTAATCATACATCTTTCCCAAAAACAAAAAAAGAGGAGAGCACCTCAAGAGGAAGCAGCAGAGGAACCACCTACTTTAGAAGAGAACCCGAATCCACCCAAAGGCACCAACAATCAAGAAGGAAGTACTGAGATCCCTATCGAACAAAAAGACATCATTAAAGTATATCCACGATTATAAATATTTCTCTTGTAATTAAGCAACATTTATATATATACTATTTTTCTTTTTTATGCGTGACGCATATTAAATGCATCACGCATAACTTAATAGGGGAGGTGTTATATCCCGACAAAACCCTCTGCCTTTTATTATAAATATATAGTTTA
>NW_017304522.1:90537-94447 GCF_001594115.1 Trachymyrmex septentrionalis | reverse complement strand
CAAGAGTATTTTGAGGAATTGTCACGACCAGTCGCTGCCAATAGCGTGGCCCCTCGTCTAAGTAACAGTTCCTCAAAAGAAAGACGAAATCCGAAGAGTTATCACGACTGTCGCTGCCAATGAGCGTGACCCCCGTCTAACGACAATTTTTCGGATTCGCAATAATTGTACACGAATCAGTTGTCACGACTGTCGCTGCCAATAGCGTGGCCCCCGTCTAACGACAATTTTTCGATTCGCAATAATTGTACACGAATCAGTTGTCACGACTGTCGCTGCCAATGAGCGTGGCCCCCGTCTAACGACAATTTTTCGATTCGCAATAATTGTACCGCGTTATTTCTATGCCTACCAAAGGCGGCCGCAGAGTAAAAGAAAAGAGATTGAGATTTCAGATAAAAACAGCAATTCATTCAAACAAAGACCCTTTCCCACACTTCCAAAATTTAGCGCAGTTACTAACCCAGAACAACGCGGTAACATCACCTAACGAAAACGGGTATTCACTCCAACCATTGGAGATCAATTATCAATTCCCCGACTATCGAGTCATTCAAAAGAGTGATCCGCGAAGGTTAGCCTATAAACTTCGCGAGCTTTTCGGCACCGGCTTTGAAACCACCCTCCCTACCGACTATCCTATTCTCCCCACCGAACAATCCTAAAACGCACACTTGATCTCCTAACCCCTGGGTAAATTGCTTCGATGCATTGACCCTAAAACAGGAAATAAAATATCGAGAAATAAAAACCTCGGTCCGGACGTAACACATATTACTTACTATACCCTTATTCAAAAATAATAATCGCCTCTCCGACCGTCTAATATAAATTTATTATATAAAATATTCCACAAGAACACAGCCCATGAGAAATCATTATTATATATCTACCGAATATTCTAATATTAACATGAGTTATCAGCCTACTCATCATTAAATTTATGCGGAGATTATAAGGTGACACTTAATCCACACTTACTTATGGATAAGCATCCGATTCCGAGAGTGTCAGATTTATTCATAAAATTAGGTGATGGTACGATATTCACAAAATTAGATTTAGCTCAGGCCTATCAGCAAGTAGAGTTAGATGAGGAATCAAAATCGTTAGTCACAATAACAACTCATAAGGGTTTGTTTAGAAGTAATCGTTTGAATTTCGGAATAGCATCAGCACCTGGTTTATTCCAGCACGAAATGGAAAAGATTTTACAAGACTTGGACAAGGTTGCAATATTCTTTGATGATTTAGTTATTACAGGAGCTACGAGGGAAGAGCATGATCAAAATGTAACGAGAATGTTACAAAGATTGTGGATTAACCTTAAGTAGAGATAAATGTGCATTTGTGCAAAATAGCATTGAATTTTTAGGATTTGAGTTAAGTGCCAAGGGTATTCAAGCTTCAAACAGGAAAGTTGACGCAATCTTGAATATTAAAAAACCTGAGAATTTAACGGAGCTCAAGTCGTTTTTGGATATTAATTACTAGATGCGCAACTAAGTTTCCGGGTTTTTTTGATTAATGAAAAATGGAAAATTTCAAGAGAAATACAAAAAATGGTTTATTCAAAGTATCGTCCCTCGCTACACATTTTTGCCATCTCTCTGGCAATACATGAATACCGCGACGATAAAACGACGCGTCTTTGGACTGAAACCATTCATCCAACCAATTTTGCACTTCTTCGAAATTGGCCAAGTGTAGCCCAGCCAAGCCATGCGCCATCGACCGGAACAAGTGATAATCGGAAGGGGCCAGGTCTGGCGAATACGGCGGGTGCGGTAGCAGATCCAATTTTAACGTTTTAATGGTGTCCTGGACGATGGAAGTGCGATGGCACGGAGCGTTGTCGTGCTGCAATATCACTCGTTCGTGTCTCGTGTCCCATTCTGGCCGTTTTTCGAGCAATGCATGGTTCAAATTGATCAGTTGTCGGTAGCGATGCCCATTGACAGTTTCGCCCGTTTTCAGCAGCTCATAGTACACGATTCCTTTCTGGTCCCAAACGCAGAGCATTGTCTTCTTTCCGAAGCGATTTGGCCGTGCCGTCGATGTTGATGCTTCGCCAGGTGAAAGCCACGATTTTTTGCGTTTGGGATTCTCGAAATATATCCACTTCTCATCGCCAGTAATAATTCGATGCAAAAAATTCTTTCTTTCATGCCGCAAAAGCAAAATTTCGGAAGTGGCTCTTCGATTTTCCATCTGTCTTTCAGTCAACTCATGAGGCACCCATTTTCCTTCCTTTTGAATTTTTCCCATGGCATGTAGACGTTTGAAAATACCTTCGCGAGTCATGTTTAATGCCTCCGCAAGTTGATCTTGTGTTTGCGTATCATCTTCATCCAATAACGTATGCAGATCGGCGTCCTCAATTGTTTTTGATTTTCCGGAGCGCTCCTTGTCCACAATGTCGAAATCGCCACTTCTGAAGCGTTTAAACCAATCTTCACAGGTAGTTTTCGATGGTGCATGTTCGCCGTATGCCTCCTCAAGCAAACGACGTGCTTCAGCTGCATTTTTTTTCAAGTTAAAGCAGAAAAGCAAAGTTTCCCGCAAATGCTGTTTATTTGGCACAAAACTCGACATTTTCGTTGTTAGAAAAAATATTTTTGCGTTGCAATATGTGTTGGTATTACGACTGGTTATTGTTAACAGATGTCCAAGCTATAAAAAAAACACAACTTCAGACATGTATGTCGACTACATGTGTCGTTAGCGCCAATCATGTGTGAAACTTAGTTGCGCACCTAATATTACTCCAAATTTATTAAAAATTATGCAAACATAGTAAGGCCGCTGTACGAGCTTCTTAGGAAAAATAGGAAATGGGGTTGGACAAAGGAGCAAGACTTGGCTTTTAAAAAGGCTAAAGAGCATCTAGTATCGCGGGAAATTTTAATACACTATGATACTGGAAGACCACTTAAAATAACGTTAAAATTACGTGTGATGCATCTCCTATAGGGTTAGGGGCAGTTTTGTCACATATTCTTCCGAATGAGTCGGATAGGCCAGTAACTTTTGCCTAAAAAATATTATCAGTGACAAGAGAAATTATTCTCAACTTGATAGAGAAGCATTAGCTCTGGTATTTGGAGTGAAAACATTTCAGTATGTATATGGTCGGAATTTCATATTAGAAACCGATCATAAATCTCTTACGTATATTTTTGGACCAAAGAAAGGAATTCCACAAATGGCGGCTAGTCGAGTGCAAAAGTGGGCTATATTTTTAGCAGAATATGACTTTAAAATTAAGGGACAGGATAATGAGCCTGTTGACAGTTTATTGAGAATTGGAAGGGAGGATATTAACGAGTCAGTTGAGTTGAAAGAGACGAAGGAACATACTTATCTAAAAGTAATCGGTGAAGAGGTGTAATGTAGGCAAAATGTAGATAGTAAAGTCGTTCGCAGGGAAACTAATAAAGATGATGAGGAGAATTCGAGATTTGGTTGCAGGGTTGGCCTGATAAAGTAGACGATTACTTGAAGCCATTCCATAGTCGTCGTTTAGAATTAACACTGGAAGAAGATTGCATAATGTGAGGATACCGCATTATTATTCCATAGTCTTTGAGAGACCACAGTCTTATTCTGACTTACTAGAAGAGATCCACGGGAATCATCTCGAGGTGATTCAAACGAAGGCGTTGGCTCGGTCTTATTTTTGGTGGCCTGGTTTAGATAGGAACATCGAAGAGATAACAAAGACATGTAAAGGATGCTTAGAGAGGACGATCCCCCAAAAGCATCGTTACATGTATGGAAGTGGCCTCAAGACCTAAACCATCGCATACATCTAGATTTTTGCGGACCGATTAGCGGTCATATGTATCTCGTGATAAGCGTACTCGAAATGGATTAATATTAAGGAAATGTGCGATATTTCTTCGGAATC
>NW_017304522.1:83425-90437 GCF_001594115.1 Trachymyrmex septentrionalis | reverse complement strand
ATTAGCGGTCATATGTATCTCGTGATAAGCGTACTCGAAATGGATTAACATTAAGGAAATGTGCGATATTTCTTCGGAATCTACAATTTACAATCTTACAATTAAAGCTTTAAAAGAGTATATAAGCATATGGGGGCTGCCACACCAAATTGTTTCTGATAATGGCACGGCATTTGCGAGCGACCAGTTTCGAGAGTTTGTATTGCGAAATGCTATTAAGCATACAAAAACCGTACCATATCATCCTGCATCAAATGGCGTGGCTGAAAACGCTGTGCGCACTTTTAAAAAAAAATTTGAAGTATTTCTTAAGGATAATGCAAGATAGGATGTTTTATGTAAATATTTATTCTATTATCGCTCGACACCGCATTGTACGACGGAAAAGACCCACCAGTCGAATTGCACTTAAACAGACGTTTGAGAACACGATTGGATATTATTAAACCCGATATTAGAAGTAGAATTGGGCAGAAGCAAAGCAATCAACATTTTTTTAAAGATAATCATGCAGTTACTTTTGAAGATAACGACTCCGTAATGGCTAAAGATTATAGGACAAAGTCGTGAAGACAGGCAGCAATTATTGAGCAAACTAGTCCAGTTACTTATAATGTTAGAACGAATAACGGACGTATCTGGAGACGTCAACTATGGGCATGTAATTTGTGTTTACCCGAATCTTGAATGATCGAGGCCTCGGAGCTATCGGAAGACAGTATTTCGATGGATAAAAATATTTGTGTAACCCCTAACGTAAGGGATAACGGTAATGAGGACGCATTATCGACTAATTGTAATGTTAGCGATTACAAGATCATTGCGAACGGTGATATAAGCGCGCGCAACCCGGGCGAAATAACATCGACGAAATTTCCGGGAATAATACTCGTATAGAATCTATATAATAATCATTCTGTAGCTTTATAAAAATTCAAATTTATGAGCCTTTCCAACCCACAACAATGCAACGAGTCATGTGACCTGGGACCCACTACATCAAAGGTGCCAACACTCAGTGTCTACATTGTATGTATTTATACTGTGCTATAGATAGGTATCCACTATAATATAGGTATCCACATCCGCTATTTTTAATCCTTTCTTTTTGTTCTCTCTTCAACCTTTTGTTTTTTTCTTCAATCTTTTTAGTTTAGCGGCGAAGTAAAGAGAGAGCAAGGGATTGAGAAAAGCAGCAAGAGAGTGAAAAAATGGCGGATGCGAATACTCTATTATAATGTGCATCCGGCAGTGTAAATCTGATAGCGTTTTCTCTTGGCCCACTAGTGCAACACTTAGATAGTGTACCGTGTTTTCATGGTTGGTGGTGAGCGAACTCATTCGATGTACCGTGTTTCCTTGGCTACGGTGTAGTGCAAATTTTATGCATAAAGTGGGATTTTACTACACCGTCTCAAAGGGACAGTGTGACATTTAAAATTTGAATATGGAAGTCAAGCGGGAACAGGGTTTTAGCGCAATAATGATGTAGTGTACACCATGGTGTGCTCTAGTGTAGTGTAGTTGAGTGTAGTACTTATACGCAACTGGTGCGGTGCGAAGCTACACTCAGTGTATCCCAAGAGAAAACGCTATGAGATGCGAGCTAGCAGATGGCGAGCTAGAACGTGATCTTCGAGCAATCCGAGTGCCAAGAATTAATTCCGAACGATACAGAGCTGTAAACTATTCTTTAAGGTTAGATTATAAAATGAAATTGTTTATTTTTATGAAATAAATAAAAAATATATCCTATTAATTAAAAATATTTTTTGCTTTACTAAAAACTGATAATGATCTTATACACTAAAAATAAATCGTTACACATAAATGTAGCAGACTCATACGCAAGGTGTTTTCTTAAAAGGAAATACTACATTGCAAATAAATTTTAACAATTTGAAAGTATATCACTTGATTTATATTCGTTAGAGTCTTTAATATATTAATACAGTTTGATTTTATTTCATTCTATATGTGCAACATAAGCTTTGATTTAAAAATTAATTAGCAAATTCTTTGTTTTCAAATACGTAACTTCAAATTCATAAAAAGAAACAGAATTAAAAACTTATTTTCCTCGTTAAATATTGTATATAATGTACTCCATCAATTTCTATTTGATAGCATTTGCTTTAGTGTTTGTAGACTCAGACATTATAACAGTTCAAGTACACTATTTGTAAAATAGAAATATTGAAAGAGATGAATGTATGTGTTAACGAATCAGTTGGATACATTATTATAAATATAATTTAGGCGCAAAAATCTATATTAGCCCTAGGAGTTTGGTCTTTGAATCCGGATCGAGCATCTCGATTGGTTCTAGAAATGTTAATACCGAACGCAAATGAGATAACATGTAGCAGAAAGATGCGAGTTGCCAAATGATTTTCGAGGTAAAAGAGCAAACGGACACCTCTGATTTGCAATGCCGAACGCATCTATAGTATTTTAATAATACTTATGAAGTGTTGATAAGCATCATTTAGATGCATATCAACACTTTCCAGTCTCCGAAATCTTACACATTGAATTTTTTGTGTCAATGGTTTTTTGTTTTAACTCCAGAGCTCAAATTGTATAGGTCTGGTCTATGTGATATTAGTTATAAGTAACCTAATATCATATAGATAATCAGAGACTCAAAAAGAAAGAGAAAACTTTGTTCCGAATAGGGAAATATTAAACCATCGAGAGAAAAATAATTTCGATGTACATCTTTCTGTAGTCGAGAACGGAGTACACATACTCGTATTCCGTCATTTTTGTTGCGTTGAAACGTGAACCCCCATATAACGTAATAAGCGTTTTACGGACTTTGCGCAAGCAATCACATATCATTATTTCATTGGAGTTAAAATCACATTAAAACTAATTTCATAAGATTTTAACATCTTTAATCAATATTTCCAATAAGAAACGCATTTAATTCAGTATTTAAGTACATGATGATAAAAAAACGAATGATAAAACATTATTTAAAAGATTATGTACGGATTTGTTGTTCCGTTTACGTTCATTCCGCTCCATGGGGATGAAGGAATTCAAAACCGCGCAATAGCTCCTGCACACTGAACGCGGAAACGCTTGCCTCGGCGCAAAATGAAACACGGTAACCAATGGATACATTTCGAGCTGAAGGCTTATTGGTTACCGCATCATAATTTGCTGCGCGACGAGCATTTTCGCGTCCAGTGTACAGAAACCTATGTGTTCCGTATCGGGAATGTACGGTAAGGAGGGGGCCAGGTAATTAACGGGCAAAGTGTTTCGGTTTTCTTTCCACTTTATTTTCAACACCACACACTGAGAAATCGTTCTCACTTTCGTGATTGACTCCGAACCTCCAACACGAAATCGTTGACAACGTGAGAGTCGCGTCGTCGTGGCCACCCAAAGCCGGTATCCCAGCACAACCACAAAGGTACAAGCGAGCGGTGCAGCGATTAAGGAGCGGAAAAAAAGCCCACGACAGAACGTGCAATCGTGAAGAACGGTCCGCCAGACAAAACCCGAGAGAGACGAGCTGTAGCGAGCAGCGCCAGACCCCCCGCATCACGCACGTACCCAAGAGCGTCCACAGAGGGAGCTCGGAGCTTGATTAATGCGAGACATTGAGCTACCGATATTATACACTATGAAAACTATGAAACGTTTGTGATCGATTCTGCTCTCGTGCTACATGTAGCACGATTATATGAATCATATATCGATTTATCATCTCCAACCTTGAAAAATAAACAATGTACCCTAAGAAAAGTGGACATTGCTATGTAGTTTATATCCACTTTGTCAGAGGGCCGTAGTGCGCGGCAGCATTTCGAAGTTACAGATTTTGAGCCGTTATGTCCTCTTTCAAATTTCTTTTTAACTTAACTAGTAATTTTGCAGGATTCCGACTAAAATAAATGTAGGAGAAAAAATGCAAACTGAAGAATTAATACATTTACATTTATATTTATAATTTCTCTTTTTGCATTTTTTCTCCGACATCTGTTTCAGTCAGAATCCTACAAAATTACTAGACTGGTTAAGCTAATCGATGCTTGGTAAAAGTCGCCCTAATTCTTCAGTTCGCATTTTTTCTCCGACATCAGATTAAAACTGTAGCACAGACTTTTGCATAATGCATATTGCATAAGGGAATCAACCAATCGAAATTCTTCTTTTTCATGAATAAGGAAAGATTCTGATTGGTTGATTTGCTTATGCACTATGCATTATGCAAAAGTCTGTGCTGCGGCCTTTACCTGACATTTTTCTGAAAAACTAGACTGGAAAATGTTGGTACTAACAATAACTTCTAGATAACACAATTTTAATTTATACGGATTAGTAACACTGGCTTAGTTTTCACCGAGGGTTTAAACCAGATCAGAATGTAAGAACCAACCAACTGTAGTCAAGCATTCCCCTGTCGTTTGACTAGAACAGGGGAACTCGACTGTAGTTGGTTGATTCTTACATTCTGATCCGGTTTAAACTCTCGGTGAAAACTAGGCCACTGTCTATGCTGCAACTTCTAGACGGTTAAGCTTCAAGCGGGTAAGATATGTTATTTTCTTTTTGTTCGGCTACGCCGGACCAACAAATAAGCACTGGTTTATAGGTCTATACACCAGTCTATATACTGTCATGATCATAACGATACATCCTTACTGAAAAAAATCACGTCACACAACTGCATGATGAAATCAAAATGCGTAAATTATGTAACGGATTGTTCTAAACGTGATTTTTTAAAATAACGTAATTGAAAAGTCATGATGATATGTTCTTTTTTCTTCTATTCCTATTCTTCATTCAATTCTTTAAAATTTGAAACTATAAAAACATATGATGAATGAAATTATTTCTAATATCATATAATTTTCAAATATATAATACATATATATAGATATATCATTAAAAAAAAATCATGTACTGATTTGGAACAAACGTGATTTGTATGTCTTAATTACATGATTTATATATACATGAAATATATAAAATGAGGCTCGAAAGAATCTATCAGTGACATGTAAAAAAGCTCCATCGGAGCCTACATCAGCTGTTCAGATACACAGAAATTTTCTTGATGTCAGCTTAATTAAAAAAGGAAATAATACTTTTATTCAGATTTGATACCACAATGAAGGAATTCAAAACCGCGCAATAGCGCGCACAAACCTACTTTATCTGATCGCTATCTAAATTATTTTTTTAGATATCCTTTATGTCAAAAAGTGGGAACAATAGTGGGTTTAACTGATAGTGTTCTTTCTTTGAAAGTCTTTTAAATAATGAATATCCACTGAAATCATATTCTCTGAAATCAAAAATAGGTTGTCAAAGAAATTTAAACAATGGAATGACCAGGATAACACACCTACAGATAAGACAACAATCAATAATAAAGATAAAATTAATTACAAGTTCTTTACAATTCCCTTTATACTTTTATTAGAAAAATTCAAAAAATTTTTTAAAAAAGACTCCTTAATACACTTGGCATATAAAGGGATTAATAATCTTGGGGATTTCATCAGGAGTCATAAAGACGTACTTCCCAAGCTATCTCACACAAACGTTGTACACAAAATCGATTGTCGAGATTGTGAAGCATCATATGTGGGCCAAACAGGTAGATGTTTGAAGACACGCATAAATAAACATAAAAATCACATAAATTGGAACACTACACAACATTCCGTAATAACAGAACACAGAATTAGTCATCAACATAATTTTGATTGGGAAAATGTCAAGATATTAGACGAAGAAAAGGTATTTAATAAAAGACTGATTTCGGAAGCGATATATATACTATAAAACAACAGAAACAGAGTTTGAATTTACAGAATAATACGTATTCTTTAGACCCACTATACATGAATTTGTTTACGGAATCGTGACGTTGATTTTATTCTCTCTTGTTCTTTTATTTATTTTCAATAACTTTATGACTTTATTATTTTGACTCTCTTGTATTTCTGACTGTCGACACCACAAGATCTTTACGTCGAGTCGTGAAAAAACGCTTACATATAAGTTGATATATAATATTTAAAATTGCAGCAAATGATTTTTAAAAATTCTCTAATTTTTCGTTTTTGTGTTTCTTTTGAATGACTACACAGCAAATCTGACAATCTAATGAGTGATGTGATTCTACTTAGTAACGCAATGCATATGACTTCGATTGTATTTTATGTATGTTTTTATATTATATTTGTATAAGTTAATATTTTGATAATCATTGGGATATTTATTACATAACTAATTTGACATTTGGAACAAACTAAAAAAAGAAGAATAAACTAAATTATCGGGAATCATCAACCTGGAATTTGCGTTACTTATGTAATTTCTGTTTATATTGATAAGAACCCGAATTGAAGGGTCGACACGTTTATTTTATTCGTATTGTAACATTCACACGAAAATAAAGAATTTTCTGTAACTTTTATACAGAAAGCACCCGTGGAAGCTTCAAGAATATTATTAGTCTATTTTATTGTCTAATTTTATTGAATTTTAAGCTGCAGCATCTATTCTGTATAATTAGCATCAATAAAATTAGGCTTATTCAATGCGTTTTTGTACAAAAGAATCTGGCAAAAAAGAAGTGTCGTTTTGCCCTGTAAGTCGAAATATTAAGCGTTAAATTTGATAACTATTGAGGTTAGAAAATCTGTCACAGAGACAAAATGAGGGTAATTTTTCAAAAGTGGTACCTGCGATTTCAATGAAATTAGGCTCAATTTTTGCGTAAAATGAAAGAATCTGGTAGAAAAAAGTTCAGGACTGTTCTGCGAAGCGAGATATTGAGCATTAAAGTTGACTAAAGTGTTACTACGTAACGCGATCATTAATCTATCATCGACAGTAGAGTGTATAGCCTAGTGCTTATTGATTCGGGGCGGCTACGTCATCTCGAATAAAAAAAAATAACATACCCGCTTGGAGCTTAACTGCCTAGAAATTGTAGTCTAGGCAGTAAAAAGATATGTTTTTTTTGTTCGAGGCA
>NW_017304522.1:80198-83325 GCF_001594115.1 Trachymyrmex septentrionalis | reverse complement strand
CGCTTGGAGCTTAACTGCCTAGAAATTGTAGTCTAGGCAGTAAAAAGACTGTTCTCACACTCCACTATCTTTATGGATTAAAAATAATTCAAGCGGACACTGTCTAAGCTGCAACTTCTAGGCGGTTAGACCCCAAGCGGATAAGATATGTTTTTTTTGTTCGAGGCGGCGTAGCTATACTAGTTTATGCACTTCACTGTCTACATGACATATTAAGACTCCTTGACTAGTCGCGGTAGCCATGTTGGAATTGTGACGTCGAAGCGAGAAATGATACGTTAATTTATGTTGCATGTCATTTTTAAATAAAGACAATTTGGATAAAATTAAATGACGAAATCACTTTAAAACACTTGTAAAAATCGATGAAAACTGTTCTTTCCTCTCTTGACAGTCAGTAAATGATCGTAAAAGGCACGTAAGTGATATATTCGAGTAGAAACACACGGTCTGACAGTTGTTGAGGCGAGTAAAATGCTTTTACATATGAAATTCTAAAATAACTTTAGTTTTCATCGAGAATTACGAGACTTTGATAAGTATGAGACAAGTTACATTTTCACAATTAAACAAATAATAACGAAATGGCATGCAACATAAATTTCGTTGAAGCGTCACTTTTCCTACAAATTCAGCTTATAAGTTCAGCCATTTATCGTGATGCGGCGTCTCACGCCGAGAGTGAATGAGACAATGAGCTCTCTCACACTAGTCGCTTGTTTCCAATGCCTTTTGACAATCTCGGTCGCTCGGCGACCCACGGCATCGATAAGGGACGAGGATCATTCTAAGTAACATATAAATTTTAATACCATAAATTGTAGCAATAGTGTACACTTTCCATTAATCTAAAATAGTATAAATCATATTAAAACGCAACAGTTTACGAGATATTTAATTGTTTACGATTTTTCATGCGCATTATATACCTTTTTCATAAACTCAAGTAGCAAGAATAGTTCAGTAGAAGTAGAATTTTATCGGAAAAAAAATTATAAACCAGCATTTTTCTTCACAAAATTCTTCACGAAAGGCCATCAGAAAAGAAATGCGTATGTTTGGGACTCAAGACTTGTGAAGAAAATATGCGAAAAAAATCGAATAATTGCAAAAAGCATGTTTTTTTACTTATAAAACATTTACCTTTTAAACTAATAATCCACTAGGGACAGAGTCGTTGGATTAGATATTTGAACCAAATAGGCCAACTTTATCCCGAGGAACAGGAAGAATAAATAGATTAGAATTATAAAACAGCAGTTGTCTGTAATAAATGACACATGTGGCTCTAAACTATTGGACATCCGGCAAATGGTCAATGACAAAAGTTGTCTTAGACACGTACCTCTGTATCCCATTTCACAACCGATATCCTTAATCCTAATCCTAGATTAGGCCAACAGCACACGTGTACTCTGCACTCGGCACCACTAACTCGCCAATATAAAAAGAGGCCCTCCACGAGAAACGCGCAGTCAGCAGTCAGTAGTCATTAGTAATTTTCAAACGAAACTCTGTCGGTTTGCGACTACACCCAGTTGTCAGTTGTCAATTGTCAGTTGTTAGTTGTCAGTCGTCAGTTTTTCAAAACGAAACTCTGCCGGTTCGCGACTATACGCAGTTCTCAGAATTCCATCTCCTTTGAACTTGAATAAGAGTGACTCGACCGGAGCCTCCGCATCCTCCGTGGAGTGCTGGGACCAAAGAAATTCGGCTGTTGGATCCACCCACATCCGCAGAACAACAGTAAGTCCCATTCTGACCCACACACACACTCGCACGCACGCACGCACACACACACACGCGCGCGCGCGTTCGATTCGCGATATTTGCTTCTGTGCACATACCTGCGAGACAAGAGTCTGACCGTCCTTCCACACTCCATCCTTTCTACTCTCTTCTCTCTTTAAATTCATTTTCCTGAGTTTGGACGTAACAGAATGTTATTGTACAATAATAAAAAGGACATCCGGAATGAACGACGAGTGCCTATTTCTGCGATGCTTGATCCTAACTACCTGAAGATGAGTTCTAGGTATAATCTATCGTATGCTCATTTTCCATGCACACTGGCTGTGTTTGTTTGCATTTTAGAAACATGAAATAAAGTTTTTTAATTGCAATATTGATATATTTTGCGTTTTACTTTCGATTTCTCGAGGCATCTCATATTAGGAGCATAATTTTTTTATTTTGCGATTTGCTTACTTTTTACATTTTTTGTTTAAAAAAAAAATGGAATTTGAATTAAATTTTATATTATATAATAGTGTATAATGGCTCAATAATTTAAAAACAAGTTAAAAGAAAAAAGGCTACAAGCCAAAAACTTAACATGTAAAAATTGATGAATAAATAAAAGTCTTAATAAAATAATTATAAAATTTAATAATATGCCGGCTAACAACAACAAATGTTTCGATCACGATCGGATCAATGTTTATAAAATAGGTCTAAACGGTCAAAAATATAACAGAAATTCGATCGAAGATTAAACATGCAATTCGCATTTTATAACTATATGATTGTTGATATCAATAAATTAAGAAGAATCTTCGTCTCGTTAGTTAAACGGAACAGTAACATATATAAAATACATCAGAATTCGTTAGAAAGATAAAAACTTATGTACGGTCGATGGCAAATGAAAATATATTTTGCAATATCAAGACATCAAACTGTTGGTATCAGAATCCTCTTCTCATTAGAAAAATTATACAGCAAAAAAATATCGATGTATGAGTATAAATTAGTGTGCAAAACGAAAAATAACGCATTACAGCTTTCATAATTGTAATTAAGAGTTTAGTAAAAAAAAAAAAAAATTAATATAAATAAAGTACAGACAATGCAATGAGAAAAAGATCTATGTCTCTTATCTTCAATGTTATTAGACAAAAACAAAGTTTTTTTGTCTAATAATTTAACGTTATCTTTGTTACGTCCGGCGGACTCACGCGACTCTTTTCTTTCATAAAGATCTCGAATTCCTCGAAGCTCTAAAATTTTATATTCTTTCCTTTTTATTTTTCATCTTAAAAACTAAGAATCCGTTATCTCCTCATGAATGTCGCTCCGAGATAAAAATCAATGATTAACGCCAAGATTAACAATCAAGTCGCGAACG
>NW_017304522.1:77722-79304 GCF_001594115.1 Trachymyrmex septentrionalis | reverse complement strand
TCCACCATCACCCCCTCAGGTCGATACCACCCCTTCGATCCTACACCACGGGTATTCTCCCGCTGCTCCCTTCCCCCATCTTTTCCACGATGCCCAGGAACTCTTAGAGTTCATGGTGCACTCCTCCCCCTCCAACCAAGATTTGGTCGTCGTGAGGATTCCAGGATCCGACGGCCTTTTTTCGGTCCCAGTGGCGTCCCTCGTCCCGCTCGACCTTTTTTCTCTCAACCCATATGATCCTATCCTGTACTAATAGCACCCCTTCCCCCTTTCTTCTTCCCAAATCCACTCACCTCCTTCCCTATTTATACTCTCTTTACTCTCCCCTCATTTTCTCCTCCCTTCCATTCTTCTATCACACCACACACACACACACACACACACACACACACACTCTCGAATACATTTAATTAATTAATAAAAAAAAACGAAAATTGTAATATTATACTTACCCGATAAAATTATATTTATATTTTTTTTTGTGTTTAATTAAAAAATGTATAACTTCAGTTTTTATTAATTATACTATTATAAAATTTACTTCCCGGTAATTTATTTAAACTAAACCCCTCCTCGTATTCTTAAGCTCGCCCGAGATTGCACTTAGCCTTCTCCCCGGTCACTCGGATTAAGTTCCATGACCGAAAGCCAAGGCATACGGCCGTACTGGCACAGCTGGCGTTAAAGTGCGCCCCTCTCGGCACACTGACCCAGTTTGGGCCCTTTCTCAAAGTACGTCCGACTCGTGTGTCCGTTTAGCGGAGCACGAGCAGAGGATTCCGCTTCGTCCTCCGTTCGACCCCCGGCTCGTTAGGAGCCTCAGGACGAAGCGAAGCGCCTCCCGATTTGCGTCGGTCCTTCCCCACGGCTCCCTTGCGGTCCGGAGCCCGAACACGACCAAATCGGTCTAACAATTCGGTTCCTCGTTATGTTCACCCCCTCAGCTTCGCATGGGCGCGGAGCTTGGACGTAACATCTTAATAATATTATATAACGTATAATTTAATGTTATCTTATTAAATCCCTTATTTCCCTTCAAAATAACCTATTATTTTTTAAATTCTGCTTATAAACTTCTAGCATTTATTCAAAATGAGCTCGGTGTCTCACAATAGGGATCCTTCCTCTATGTCCCAACATTAACGCAAGATTTGAATTAAATAGAAAACACAGTTTTTAATCTTTTGATTGTTATTTTTTTATTGAATCATAAAATACATAGGATAGGGTTATTTGTGGAATAACACATCGGGCAAATGGCCTCCACGGCTTTGCATGCACATACGCACTCGTTTGTCGAAATTTTCCATGACCATTTTGCATAAATGTGACTGAATTTCGTTGATGCAGCGTTGAATCTCCTCCTTTAATGCACGGGTGGTTGTGGGCTTGTTGACATAGACCTGTGATTTCAAATAACCCCATAAAAAGAAATTGTTACGTCCAGACTCCACAGTTCTTTTCTTCGACAAGAAACTTTCGTCATCACAAAGAATTAGTGAGCAGTAAACCACTTGAAATAGGAGCTGAGAGCAATAAATGCTCGTTTTAAACTAACAACCCATCCGGGACTGAACCGTTG
>NW_017304522.1:76160-77093 GCF_001594115.1 Trachymyrmex septentrionalis | reverse complement strand
CGGGACTCGGCAGTCATTCTTCACTTTTTATTCGGCATTCGGCACTCAGCAGTCGCCAGTCAATCAAATTCCATCTTCGAGATTCCCAGTTCGCGATACGCGTTAGTGACTCTACCGGAGCTTCCACATCCGAGTGCCAACCTACCGTAAAGTCCTGAGGCCAACAATTTGACTGCTAGATCCACCCACACCCGCAGAACGACAGTAAGTCCCATCCATAGACAAACACACACACACACACACACACACACACACGCACGCGCGCGCGCGCGCGCGCTCATATATATATGTGATTTAAAGAAACAACCACTTTAATTAATCCCAAATTATAGTGCCGCGCCCGAACCGTCCCTTCAAAGGGTGGCTACGAAGCCGGGCCTACCGGGAGGCACGGAAACTCTTGGACGAAGAGTTCAAGAGGTATCTCGGGAGCTCACAAGAGCAGAATCGTCCGGCCGAGGGTCGCCTACCACCAGTACCATCCGCGTCACCACCGGCTCCGCCGGCAAATCATCCCGAAGTAATACCGCTTCCGCCTCAAACACCTTCGCCTTCACCACCTCAGCCACCTCCTTCTCCTCCCCCTCGAACTCCTTCACCTGCGTTTCCCGACGCACTCACAGAAAGAATCCTTCCCGATTTGCAACCACAATCATCCGATTCGTTCCACCCAACTTCCCCCAGAAGTCCATTTCCGACGAACTCCACTGGCAGCGTGGAGTTCCTAGAGGAAATTCCTCCACCCCCACCTAGATCCTACTTCCGGATCCTGGAGAGTGACACTTTTGAGTCACTCATCTCTCAATTCCCGCGGGTTACTACCGCATCTATCCCTCAGGGGGCCTACACTATCGGCCCTCATTACTTTGATCCCCAAGAAATCCGAAATGCCATTACTGGTCGAAGCCCTACCTCAAATATCCCCGTATTCCT
>NW_017304522.1:72379-75652 GCF_001594115.1 Trachymyrmex septentrionalis | reverse complement strand
AATTTTGGCGATTAACAAAGCCATCAAGGTGAAAATGTGCTTCATCGCTTAGAATGATTTTGCTCGAAAAATCAGCATCCATTTGTTGAATAATGAACACACGTTGTTCTATCGTGTAACGTTCCATTTTCACTAACCCTAAACTGTCAGCTGTTAAATGGTTTTTTTTTGGGTTGCCAACACTTTACTGCACAAATGGCGGCAAATTCAAATCTTGCGTTAATTTTGGGACACCCTTTATATACGTAGCCTCTATTATGAGACATAATACATATTTGATATAAATTTATATTTTATATAAAAATTATTAAATATAATGTATTTTTTCTGTGAGATTATATCACGTGTCGAATTATTCGTAGTATATTAATTATTTGATTTAATATGTATTTTTATTACTATGAAGTAAATGTACAATAATTATATTTTATACATTATTAATGCTACATCGAATGATAATTATATCGTACATTAACCATCATGATAAAAAGTATCAAATATTCCTTAATTTCTCATTTTAATGCTCTATATTGATAAAGTTGATAAGCAATATACGAGGGCAAATCAAGAAGTTCTTAGAAAATCTGTCAGAAGGCACTTGCAGTGTCATGTCACATTACTTTTTGACAAATAACATCTTTTAGCTGATTACTGTCAAATTTTGAGCGGAATTCATCGCATGGTTTCATTTCTGTAGACGATTAAAGCGAATAACCTTCGTATTTTTTGCAAAATGGAAAAAAACGAGTTTTGTGCAGTGATCAAACATCTACATATGAAAGGTTTAACGCCGAAAGAAATCAAAGCCGAGTTGGATAATGTTCATAGCATATCTGCACCAGCGTTTGCGACTGTATACAATTGGGTGAATGAATTTAAACGTGGTCGTACATCCACATGTGATGCACCTCGTTCGGGACGTCCAATTGAGGCTGCTAGAAATCATCGATAAAGTCCACGATATTGTTTTGATTGATCGACGAGTGAAAGTGCGCGAGCTTGTTGAGGCCACAGGCATATCACATGGCACAGTGATTTCAATTTTGCACGAATAATTGGGTATGAAAAAGCTATCGACAAGATGGGTGCCGCGTTTGCTCACTGTGGACCATAAACCGTGTGATGATTTTAAAACAATGTTTAGAGATGTTTCGTAATCCAGATGAATTTCTGCGTCGATTCATTACTGTGGACGAAACATGGATCCATTACTTCATACCCAAAACGAAGGAACAGTCAAAACAATGGATTTTATCGGGTGAACCAGCTCTGAAGAAGGCGAAGACCGTGAAGTCAGTCGGAAAGATGATGGCCACAGTTTTTTGGGATGCATGCGGTATAATTCATATTGATTATTTCCCGTCGAAGCAAATGATTCATAATCAATGGCGATTACTACGCAGCCTTATTGGACCGTTTCAACAACATTTTAAAGAAAAAACGTTCCCATTTGGCGAAGAAGAAAGTGCTCTTCCATTAAGACAATGCATGGATTCACAAATGCCTGGCACCGATGGCCAAATTCAACGAATTCCGTTACAAATTGCTTCTCCATCTAGCATATTCGTCAGATTTAGATCCCTGCGACTATTTCCTGTTTCCAAACCTGAAGAAATGGTTTGGAGGAAAGAGATTTACCACCAGAGAGCAATTCATCGCCGAAACAGAGGCTTATTTTGAAGGGTTGGACAAATCATATTATTCAGACGGCTTGAAAAAGTTGGAGAATCGTTGTGTATTAAGTGTATCGAGTTGAAAGGAAACTATGTTGAAAAATAAAAATAAATCGATCAAATAAAATGTGTTTTACTATGTTTTTCTAAAAACTTATTGACTTGCCCTCGTAATACACTATTTGTTGTTGAATTCTTATAAACCTATGAAGTAATGCAAATTAAGTTACAAAATATTATACAAGAAAATGAAGTTTTAAAGAAAGATTTCATCGTTTACAAAATAATTTGACACATAAAGTTCTTTACATTTAATATGTAATGCATTAACTCCTGGATTAGAATAGTTAATTTTGCAATTTTATGGTATAAATTCTGTAAGACATCTTATTTTAAGAGATAAACATTTTAATGTTACTTCTGATGTATACGAGGTCTGTTCAAAAAGTATCGCGAATTTTGTGTTTTTTCAAAAATTATTTATTTATTCATGAATATCTATTTTGTCCCCTTCAAAGTAATCCCCATCAGATATTATACACTTGTGACAACGTTTTTTCCAATCCTCGAAGCACTTCAAAAAATTATTTTTTGTGATCTTGTTCAGCTCCTCCTTCGATGCCGTCTTTATCTCCTCAATCGTAGCGTAGCGTCGTCCTTTCATGAGCCTCTTCAGTTTCGGGAACAAGAAAAAGTCACAGGGGGCCAGATCTGGGGAATACGGTGGCTGCGGCATCATTAGTGTGTTGTTTTTGGTCAAAAATTCGCGCACAAGCAACGATGTGTGAGCAGGGGCGTTATCATGGTGCAAAAACCAATTTTTGTTCTTCCACAAATCCGGGCGTTTCTGGCGGATTGCTTCGCGCAAATTGCGCATAACTTGCAGGTAATATTCCTTATTGACCGTTCTACCCTGTGGCAAGAACTCATGATGCACCACGCCCCTGCAATCGAAGAAAACTGTAAGCAAAACCTTCACATTCGACCGAACTTGGCGCGCTTTTTTCGGTCTTGGCTCGTGCGGCAGCTTCCATTGGGATGATTGAGCTTTGGTTTCCACGTCATAACCATAAACCCATGATTCGTCACCAGTTATGACCCTCTGGAGCAAATTTGGGTCGTCGCGGACAGAGTCCAACAGCTCCTTAGCAATGTTAATGCGATGCTGTTTTTGGTCGAAATTGAGCAATTTTGGTACGAATTTCGCGGCGACCCGTCTCATGCCCAAATCATTGGTAAAAATCGAATGGCACGAGCCAATCGATATGTTTAGGTCCTCAGCAACCTCTCTAACGGTGATTCGACGATTGGCCAATACTATTTTCTTCACTTCATCAATGTTTTCGTCTGTTGTTGACGTGCTCGGGCGTCCGGCACGCTCTTCGTCGTTCACATCTTCTCGGCCCTCTGAGAACATTTTGTACCACCGATAAACGTTGCTTCGGTCCAAGGTAGCTTCACCATATGCCACAGTCAACATTCGGAATGCGTCCGCGCACTTAATTTTGTTTTTCACACAAAATTTGATACAGATTCTTTGATCCATTTTTTGGAATAGGCAAAAATCGAAGACGAGCCAAAACACGTGCAAGCAAAGGAG
>NW_017304522.1:63526-72224 GCF_001594115.1 Trachymyrmex septentrionalis | reverse complement strand
TATTGGGTGGTCCGGAAAGTCCGTGCGGATTTTACAATGAAAAATTGTATATACGATACCTTCGTCAAAAATGAACGAAATTTAAATTTAAAAAAAGGGTTTTAAAGCTTGAAATCTCTACTTTTAAAAGCTTATCACATTTTTTAAGTTTATATGAGTTTGATAATGATAATTTTTACATACCAAAAACTACGAGCTGAAAAAGATAAAAAATTTTCTTTTCACTTTGGGGGTCTCTCACGTGCCCAAAAAAAATTTACGAAAATTTTCGACTACCCATCGTGAAAACTTAAAGCTTTCCCTACAAAATCATTTTTTAAAAATGTTCCTATAATTTTTTGTTTCTGAGTTATTCGCGAGTTAAGTAAAGAAGCATTCTGATTTCGATTGCTCATAACTCCGATAAAAATCATCATATCGCAATTTAAAAAACAGATTCTTAAAGCTGAAACTTTGCTCTAGCGAATGATATAATCGTAACGAAAATTTCGCAACAAATAAAAAAACTTTTGAAAAATCAATGAAAAAATCCGCACGGACTTTCCGGACCACCCAATACTATTTATGATGTATATACTATTTATATAGAATTTATTATAGCTACTTAAGATTTCAAAAGTGAAAGTTTGAATATGTATATGGGAGTGTGAATAAGTTCTCGCCGTTTTTTGTGAAAATAAATCCTTTATTTAAAAAAAATAATAAAAAAACAAGTCAATTAAAGTATTGTCCATCGCTGGAGACTACTTTTTCCCATCTTTCTGGCAGCATTTGAATTCCACGTCGAAAAAACGACACTTCTTTTGCGGCTATCCACGAATCGATCCATTTTTTCGTTTCTTCATACGAAATGAAGTGCTGCTCAGCCAGGTCGTTAGTCATCGATCGAAATAAATGGTAGTCAGAAGGCGCAATGTCTGGAGAGTACGGCGGGTGGGGTAGGACTTCCCATTTCAGCGTTTCCAGGTATGTTTTAACCGGTGACGCGACATGCGGCCGAGCGTTATCATGCAGCAAAATCACCTTATCGTGTCTTTGCTCATATTGCGGCCGTTTTTCTTTCATTGTTCGGCTCAAACGCATCAATTGTCGTCGATAGAGATCTCCTGTGATGGTTTGGTTGGGTTGGAGCAGCTCGTAATACACTATCCCCAGCTGATCCCACCAAATGCACAGCATGAGCTTGGAACCGTGGATATTCTGCTTTGGCGTTGATGCTGCTGCTTCGCCGGGCTTAACCCACGATTTTTTACGCTTGGGATTACTGTAGTATATCCACTTTTCATCACCAGTCACAATACGATGTAAGAAACCTTTCCTTTTTTGTCGTTGAAGCAGCTGTTCACACGTGACAAGACGCCGTTCGACGTCTCTCGGCTTCAGTTCGTACGGCACCCAAGATCCTTCCTTTTGTATCATTCCTAATGCTGTCAGACGTTTCGAAACTGTTGTTCGATCAACTCCTAATGATTTTGCAATATCGGATTGCGTCTGACATGGATCTTCAGCAAGTAATGTTTCTAATTCTTCGTCTTGAAACTTTTTTGGTGCACCACTGCGTTCTCTATCTTGAACATCAAAATCACCATTCTTAAATCGGTTAAACCAATCTCTGCATGTTCTTTCCGACAGAGCATGATCACCATAGGTTCCAACAAGAATTCTGTGTGCTTCAGCTGCAGATTTCTTCTGAATAAAATAGTGCAGTAAAATTCCCCGCAAAAACGGTTTATTTGGCACGAAATTTGACATGTTTTACGCTACAAAAAGAAAATGTTCTATGTTTTTAATATTAAAGTGGTTTGGTAATAAAAATAAAATTTGTGGCAAAAAATAATTATGTTTGATTTTTTTTAATCGTAAAAAAAACATAAAAGATTAATTACGAACATCATAAAAAATATATATGTCATTCATAAAAGAAAAATATAAAATATTTATTTAACATAAATTTTTAATAAAATATATTACACAACATTTATTATAAATTTTCTAACAAAAACAAAAAAATATTGATAATTTAATCACATAAAATGACAATCAATAATAGATTATAGAATAACTCTAAATAAATTCAAATATAGAATAACTCTAAATAAATAAAATAAAAATAAAAGATCAAGAATATTACTGAGATCATTTGTCATTTTAAATTTAACATATATAAAAATGCGATATTACAAAATAACTATAATACTTACAAAATAATAGTTTTGTTTTAATCTTAAAAATAACTTTATCTCCAGTCAGTCTTTTTGTGCATAATTTTTCTGTTTGAAGTTATCAGTTAATATTCCTGCTCCCATAGTCTTACTTCCAAAAGCTGATGATTTATTCTTGTTCATTTTTTTTGCATTCAGAGTTATCGATAATTGTTTTACGCGCATTGATACAAATCGAGATATTAATTTGTGTTTAACATAATGACAAGTACTTAAAGGGAAACGTTTCAAAGCAATATGAAGATAAGATACTAAACTGTCATTCAAAGCCTTGTCTAAAAGTAATAATTTAGACTTGGCTTTCCATATAATTTTTTCTGTTCCTTCAAGAATATGAAACATTTCTTTACTAACTCTTATTTGAGATCCAGGAGTATAATCTGAAATAGCTATAAAGGCAGATAAAGAGGATGGTATAAATGTCAAATCATAATTATCTTGCAATTTCAGATAACAATCTTTACATTTGATGAATTCCTCAATTTCAAAACAACATATCTACACATTCTATAAAATATTTGTTGTAGTCTCTAACATAGGCTCGTTATCATTTAAATTAGGGAATGTATTTCTATAATTTCTTCTTTTTCATTTAATTTAGTTAGAAGTACATTCAAAAGGAAAGATACTTTATCATATGTATTGTATAACTGGAGATAGGTATTGCGTGGTTTCCTACTATATACATCTGTCTTAATCTGTATTTGAATTAAAGAGCTGTTGACTTGGGATATCCTCTACGTATGTTTGAAAAATCACTTTCCAAACTATCTTGACTTGCTAGGCCTGGAAAAAAGAAAAGAAACTCTTCCTCGTTTAAAAGATGATCTTGTAATTGAATCATTGATTTTGATACAATGATACAATAGAAGTTCTATTGTATCATTATATTTTTCAAGATTATGAAAACTGAAAGCATGGTTTCTTCCAATCATTATATCAAATCATTCTCTAATCAATCTAATAAACCAGGCTGTTGTTTCCATTTGTGGAAGTCACCTTTTCGGACTAGAAATGTTAACACAGATGCAGTGGAATGATTTAATAACTCTAGTAGAATTTGTGACTTTCATTTTACCGGAATGGTTTGGTTTTAATACTGTTTTGCTTAATTTAGGTGTAAGTTTTAGCTCCATGCAATTTTGAGACTGATATGAATGAAACCACTCAATATGACCTCTATCAACAACATTACTAAGTAAATTATAGTTCTATCATCCTGTGACAAGTAAATAAATTGATTTGTCATAGCTATTTCTTTCAAATTTTTAAAAATATGAACAGGATCTGGACTGTAACATGATCTCTGGATCGCAAGGATGTGTTATAGTGTACACCATATCAGCCTTTGTAATTTTAAATCCTAATTTTGTCAGCAATCCTGTATTTCTCATATCACAAACCAAAACAATTACTTTTAAACCTACATGATGACATTTTTGGAGTATTTCTAAAATAACTTTTTTAATTGTCATTTAATGAATAAGATGGAGTAAAGTGGTAAGCTACATACTGCTTCCAATGAAAACCAAGTCCAAACAATTGGAAAAGTAAAGCTTTACATACCAATTTATTTGTATTGCCAGGCAATGTCACATTTCCAATATATGCCTTTGTACTTGTATCAAAATCGATTTGTTCTTTAATCGCCATTTCATCAAATACTAGTCCACAGATTTTCCATATACGTGGAATATGAGGAATGATTCAACTGCAGATATTTAAAAATATCTTCAAATATTCCTGGTTCAAATTTAATGTGCTGTATCTTATTTCTTAGAATTCTCAATGAAGGAAATGGAGCAACAAGTTTAAGTATCTGATTATAACCATGTGATCCACATGCAAAATGCAAGTTCAATTCTTTTTCGATTGTTTTCTAACCACTTGGAATCTTTTGTAATACCGTATACAATTGTTCTTTGTTGATCTTTATTAAGAACTGAATTAATTATTTCACTATTTTCCTCTATATATATTGTATTTTTAAGTCATTAACTTTAGGATATCTCTTTCCTTTTCAGCCATTTTTAATTTTTCTTTTAGTATTTCATATTCTTCTGGACTAGGTAAATTCTCCGTAAACAATATTTGGTTTGCAGTACATTCTAATGATATATGTATATCTAGATTAGAATTTGATATGTAATTTTCTTCTTCAGAGAATGTCTTTAATGTATTTATATCAATGGGTTCTTTCATTACAACACAATATGCAGAATGGATATATTTCTTACGTAACTTTCTTTTTTTGGAAAATAAATCATAATTATGTTCTTGTAATTCATTTAAATACTGCTCTCTTTTGCAATTCTTGTTTTCTTGCTCCTCAGAATTTTCTGTAGCACGAATGATCACTTCTTAAATCTATCTTTTTGTGAAGAAGAAATTTAATTGATTCATTAAATCGCTGTTCTGGTTGAATTTCTGCAAGAGGTTTCTTTTTTATAGGTTGTTGACATTTGCAAAACAAACTTGGTATGACATCTTTGTTTATAAGTTTTTTTGCTACCAATGCGGTATAATTCTGATGAATGGAAATATGATCCTAAAATAAGAGATCCTAAAAAATAAGAGGAATACGTTAGAGAAAAAATATCTGTCCCACCAACTATCATTAACGTAACATCAATATGTTAGAATTTGTCACGCAATTACGTAATCGTTACATCCAGTCATATTATATTGAATTTAATATATTGATATTGAGTGAGAAATTATAACATTGATGTATGTTATTTTTGTTGGTGTTTACGAGAGTTACATTATAAAACATTTGCATGCACGCTTCGATACCAACTTCATAGTAATGCTGATTTTGAAGGTTTCCAATCAGGAATTCTGGCACCATTAATCCATTTTTGTTTCAAGATCTCGGGCAAACGTGCAACAATATTTGTCTTTATTAGAGTTCGTGCATTTGAGAGCACTACACCCGGTAGGCATTTTGTAATATGCACAAATCCTGATATCCAAAATGTAAAAATTCGTAGTTTTATAAACAACATAATAATTCATAATAGTTTTTATTAAAACTCAAGTACTATTATAATTGTAAGTGTATCTCAATTACTGTTATAATTGTGTATCTCAAGTACTGTTATAATTGTAAGACGTAAGTATTTTTATTGGATTCATGGTTGAGTTTATTTATTTCATGTATATATGTACAATAGAGAAAGGTATTATATATACTTCCAAGATTAATAATGCGTATTACTTACCAAGACCTTACCAATCGAGAAGGAAATTGCAACATAAGGTAACAATAGCGTATTGTAGTCATCTAATTTAAACGGCATATCCCCACCATGACTCTGGAGCTTGATTACCAGATCCAATCACAGGAGACCGAGTCACGTGATGCAGTTTGTCACTCCCTCCCTGTGAGGCTCTCTAGATGTCAGTGATCACCGATCATGTGACTGTCAGCCATGTTGAGAGTTTTACGGACCGTTGAAGTTGAATGGCATCAAGAGACGTTGTAGTATTTCGCATATAAAGTATTGTATTTTTTAAATTTGGATAAATTCTGATTTTAGATATACTGTACATATTAATTAGGTCTATTTTTTTATTTCTAATTTCAATATATTTCTGGAATGAACCAAGTGAAATCATAAAACAGTATGTGAAACATGATACAATATTTGTAAGTCAACAATTTATTGACAATTTCAGATAGCACAATGTTTAAAATTGGCACATAAAATGTTTTTAAGATCTCTTTAAGATGCCATAACATAAATCTTTAAGACGTTTTATGCCGCAATTTTGGACATGTATCCAAATTTGTACTGCCTAGGATATAGGATAGGGATAGCGAAAACAATAAAACAACGAAAAATTGTATTTACTTAATTATTGTAATAAGGGTGGTTCGATAAGTCTGGTAAATCTTTATGAGATGATGCCACAATTCATTTAATGATATGACACCTGGAAAGTATTACTCCTCAAACCCTTCCAGATCAAATTTTAGCCAGAATTAATATATAATTATTCATGTATGGTAATCATTTAAAGCGAGGTTACGTCGCCCCAAACAAAAAAAAACCTACCCGTTTGGGACCTAACCGATAACCTAACCGTACAAGTATGACCATCAGAATACACAGAATTAAGTAGATGTGTAAGACGAACATTGTATATCGATTGTTATGTGCGCTCGCTAATACAGATCACCAAGGACTGAGAGAAGAGACGGATCGTCGATATCGCAAAGTCAAACTCTATTTACAATAGGCAAATATGCCTTATAAAGACCTTCCGTGTCAGTTTGTAAATTCAAGCAGTTATCCTGTTTTTTAATGTTGAGCATCTCGGAAATTAGGCGTTTCTTATAGCAAAGCTCTTCATCTATTGTAGAATTCTGACTTTGTCCCATTGGAAATCATATTGCAGTCTGTGCTCCGTTATGGCTGAGCGGGCAGAAGTTTTACGTCTAACATGATTACGGTGTTCAGTAATTCTGGTTTTTAGTTGTCCGTTTGCCCAACATACGACGCATCACAATTATTGTACGATATCTTGTAGATCACATTCCTCCTAGATGTTTGGGGACAAGTATCCTTCTGAACTTTGATATATTTCCCCATTTTGTTAGGACTATGGAAAGAAACCCTGATGTCGTTTCTATTAAATCGCTTAAACTTTTCTGTGTGAAAAGGAATGAATGGTACCGTAAGCCAAAAAGCTGATTCTTTCGTACTGACATTGTCAACTAAATCTTTATGTATCGAGTGTCTATTTTTAATTAAATTTTTTATGTGTTGATTAACAATGTCAAAAATAAAAATCAATGGATAATTATTATCAAGTAAAATGTTAATTAGAAAAGTCAAATTTCCTACTACCAGCCAACGAAACCTATTCCACCAATCCAAATTTGAGTAATCTGGGGCGATTAGTATAAAAATCGCGGTTCCGCAATTCTTGCATGAGATAGCAAATTTTTTTCTAAGTTCCGGAGTTGTACTTGTCCCAATAGGGTCAGTGAGTTTGTCGCGATACTCAAAAAGTTCTATCCGATTTCCGAAGCCCTCTTTCTCCAGTAGAGTCAGTGTTAAAGAAACATTACAGCCTTGCACATCCTGACCGGAGGATCTCCAACGATAAGCATCTCAGTAGTAAGTCAGTATATCTCTATTCTCTGGCTCCCTCCTCGCTTTATCTTTTGGTAACTTATTTCAATATTTCATTTTATTTTTTTTATTATTCATTTGTTTTATTTTATTTTTATTCTTTTCTTTCTTTCTTTCTCCCTTTTGATCTCCTATAAGAAAATGAAAATATTGCAGTCCGTTCAGATTATAATTTCAATCTGTCGCCGTCGCCGCACGATAATTGTTCGCCTCTTGTCAACTGGTCGTTCATGTCCGCTAATACTATCATCATCCGAGGAAAATTAGGCCAAACTCTCTCAAATCCACTCACCAAAACCTCCTTCTCTTTTTATCCTCCCGTTATTTTCTCCGTAATTCCTCCCTTCCATTTTGCTATGATACTTTACACACACACTCTCACACATCGATAAACGCGTACATTTAATCCAGAAAACCAACAATTGTATTATTGTATTTACCTGATAAAATTGTATTTATATTTTTTTCAAAAATGTATCACTCCAGTTTTTTTTTTCTTAATTATATCATTGTAAAATTAACTTCTCGGTAGTCATTATTTAAATAATACCTCTCCTCGTATTATTAAGCTCTCCCGCGATTGCACTTCGCCCTCTCCCCGGTCACCTGGATTAAGTTCCATGACCGAAAGTCAGGGCATACGGCCGTACTGGCGCAGCTGGCGTTAAAGTGCGCCCCTCTCGGCACACTGACCCAGTTTGGGCCCTTTTTCGAAGTACGTCCGACTCGTGTGTCCGTTTAGCGGAGCAGAGGTTTCCACTTCGTCCTCCGTTCGACCCCCGGCTCGTTAGCAGCCTCAGGACGAAGCGAAGCGCCTCCCGATTTGCGTCGGTCCTTCCCCACGGCTCCCTTGCGGTCCGGAGCCCGGACACGACCAAATCGGTCTAACGATTCGGTTCCTTGTTACGTTCACCCCCTCAGTTCTGCATGCGCGCAGAGCTTGGACTTAACAGAATTGCATAGAGCATATCTCTATGCCTTTTAATCTAAAAATAATGTTAGCATTTTCTGTGCATCGTAAATACTACTCAATTCAGAATTGTGAATATAAGAAGTACAATTTTTATAATTCGGTTAAATTAAAAAATAATATCAGTCATTTCTCTGTGCAACGTGAATACTGCTCAATTCAATATTCTGAATATGAAATGCAGTTTTTGTTGGAAATAATCAGTTTCTCTTAGCGCGATACTACCGCGAACCGATCCGTGTTCTACAGCGCCCTCTCGCGCCGGCAATTTAACATAGCGGCCACGCTCCTTTTTTGTCTTTTCAGAGCGTTGGCGACATTCGTACGCGTCGGTCGTTTTCTCTTTACGCTTCTTGTATTTT
>NW_017304522.1:54025-58798 GCF_001594115.1 Trachymyrmex septentrionalis | reverse complement strand
CAGTTTTTCAATCCACAATGAATAAAAAAAGTTTTTAAAAATGGATCATAGATGCTACTTAAATTATTCAAAATTATAAGTAAGAAATTGTTTGTTTTAATCCAACTAAGTTCAAAAAAGTTGTAACGTAAAAATAATTGAGCTACGTTCTTTTGTTTCTCTTTGATTAGAAGTAAAATGAATGATCAATGTGAACATTCGCAAACCAAGTCGAACACAGCCCGAGTATTACGCTGATCACGACGCGTGACATCGGCCAAGCGAGATTAGATTATCTAACACTTATCCAATGTTGCCTCATTGTAATGTACCAAATTGTTTATACTTGAAATACGAAGCGCCTTACCGGTCCGAGTGTTAAGATGTTGAACTACTATATACACTCATTTAAATTGAATTAATTTTCAGAAATAAATTGCGAGCTGATGAAATTATCGGATTCACACAATCAATCTGAAACAAATAATCCCCCCAAAATTTCCCAAATCTTAAAAAACTGTAATAAACTTATTGCGAAAAATATTGCCTCGGCCGGGAATCGAACTCGGATCTCTTGCATTCCGTGCGAGCGTCCTAAGCCTTTAGATTACTGAGACCTTAGCAACATTCTTCGCAATAACCGATATGTATATTACGCATGTATAGGCGAGTGTGTATAAACAATATGATTGAAAATGAGACCGTTTATATTAAAACTTGAAATACGAAATCAGTCCACTCATTTAATTTTCAAGTTTTAATATAAATCATCTCATTTCCAATCATATTGTAAATTGTTTATATTTTATATCTGTTAAATGATGATATTTTTATTATGTCTATAATTTCGTACACTTTGGTTTAGCTGGTTGGAATTGAAGTAGAGAATGAATAACACATTTACCAATTGAAAAAGTGGTGTAGAGGATAACATAGAAGATTCATAATCCAGAGGTTCCAGGTTTGAATCCCACTAAAATGCGTTTTTAAATACCAATTTGAAGTAGTTACTTTCAGGTATAATTATTACGTAGACTGCTGGAAAAGTTTCTGCAATCTAGTACTTCCAGTGGCGC
Source organism: Trachymyrmex septentrionalis (assembly GCF_001594115.1). Lineage (NCBI taxonomy): Eukaryota > Metazoa > Arthropoda > Insecta > Hymenoptera > Formicidae > Trachymyrmex > Trachymyrmex septentrionalis. Next base: position 57,743 of record NW_017304522.1, on the reverse strand, counting down.
CAACGTCCTGCTACTATCATATCCGTAAAATTAGACGTTTTTAACCTATAATTCAATTGACAGTTTGTATCCAAGCCAACTAGTTTTGTTTGTAGTATTTTAAAAGAAGTTATTTTGTAAAAAAATGGAAATTTCGCGTGAAAATTTTCGGGCAATGATTTTTACGATTACAAATGTAATCTAACTCCGAAACAATGCATCGATCGCCTTTATTTGGCTTTTGGAGATGAAGCACTATCCAATAGGACTGTTTATAATTGGTTTGCCGAATTCCAGCGTGGACGTACCTTTCTTGGTGATGAATTTCGTGAAAGTCCATCCACGTCTGTTGTTGCCACTAATGTTGATGCTGTGCGTGAAATGATTGAGCGAGACCGGCATATAATATACCGCGAGATTCAGACATCCTTAGGCATTGACATGAAAGCAATACATACGATTTTGCATGATCACTTGAGCGTACGGAAACTTTGCAGTCGTTGGATCCCACACAATTTGACCGAAGCCCAAAACCAGGCTAGTGTTAAATGGAGCAAAGAAATGCTCAAGAAATTTAACCGAGGTCGGTCAAATTTGGTTTACAACATCGTTACTGGGGACGAAACATGGATTTATTCGTATGAGCCTGAAAGTAAACAACAATCCACTGTTTGGGTATTTCAAAATGAAATCAACGGAAACCAACAAAAGTTGTTCGTTCACGTAGTACTCCCAAGCAAATGATTGCTTGTTTCTTCGATTATACCGGACATGTGACAACGTGGCTTTAAAGGATCCAAGGACTGTACATACTGATTGGTATACAACAATTTGTTTGCCAGAAGTCATAAATGAATTGAGTAGAACAAATCGAAATCGTCGCATCATCCTTCATCATGACAACGCCAGCTGTCACACAGCATGTCAAACCGTTGATTTTTTATCCAGTAATAATGTCGAATTGATAACTTATTGTCCGTATTCTGATTTATCACCTAATGACTTCTTTTTGTTCCCAAACATTAAAAATAAGATGCGTGGTGAGCGATTTGAGCCTGTAGCAGCTGTTGAAACATTTCGTACACTGATTTCTGAGGTTACAGCCTTAGAGTGGAAAAAATGCTTCGAAAATTGGTTCGAGCGTATGCAAAAATGTATCGATCTTAAAGGCGAATACTTCAAAAAACAATAAAGCCATTTACCGAATTTTACATGTTTTTTTTTCATATTGTTTGCAGAAACTTTTCTAGCAGCCTACGTATAAATGTCTTTGGAATAAAAAAAAAATTTGTAACCCTTAAATATAGTTTTTTTTTTTCGAATATTAAATTAGTGTTTAAAGTACGCATTAAAAAAATTTTAATCCATTTTAATCCATTCTTGTTTACTGGGACGTCTTTCTCGAAATCGTTTTTTGCATTTTCTTCAATTTTGTGTACACAATTAAGAAAAAAGTATTTATCCGATCGACTTTTTTTAGAGCTCATTCTTCAGTTAATAGTCAATTCTATGTAAATTAAAAAAAATTAAATAAAAATCAACATTAACAATTTTTTTGTATAAACAAATGGCTGCTACCTAGTAAAAAATCGTAATTTTTTTCTTCAAAGTTTCGCACAAAATTGTAATTTATATAAATTTTTTAAATTTTTTACATAGGATGCTAAAAATTTTTGTTGATTTTTTGGCAAAAATTACAGCTACTAAGATGTACACAAAATTACGTCGTGACGAACCGTCAAACAAAATGTTTATGTTTTAGAATACTTTTTTCACATAAAAATTTGAACGTACTCTACAATAATTATATTAAAACATGCAAAAAAAATTGGAAATCGATAAACATTAATTTTCCTTATGAAAAAAAATACAAAACATCACTTTGTTTTCGACCTCCTAATATAGGAGACTCTCTTAAGTCAGCGGCACACAATACTTGTTTTCCTGCTGGATTGTTAACTGGATTAGAATCCAGCAGGAAAACAAGCATCGTGTGCCGCTGGCTTTATTCTATTTCCTACATGTTGGTAGCCCCCTAACTAAACAAGAAGTATTCCGAATCCGACGGCTGTAACTTTCGTAATTTAAAAGTTAGTAGCTTCACAAGCTTGCTTTAATTTTCTTTTTTGTAATTATATAATATGAAAAATGAATAGAAATAAAACGATACTTGAGATGTGCGTATTCGACTCTTTATGGGAGGAGAAATCACATTTTTATTTTAATATCGAATTTTAACCTTTGTCCTTTCCGCTACAAGTCTTACCCCGGACAATAGGTTTTTAAGCCTTTTAAGCCATAAGGAATGGACTTTGAATATATAAAGACATAATTCATACAAGCTATTAGTTTTCACAAAAAAAATTCACAAAAATAGCCTTTTTTTCGGCTGTCACAGTAGTGCTCCTCCTTAAGCTAAACCAAAGCCTGCGACACACGATGCTTGTTTTCTTGCTGGAATGCTAGCTGGATTAAAATCTTCATTCCCACAGTATTGGCTGTGACACTAGCACAGCACTATAACCAATACGATGACAAGATTCTAATCCAGCTAGCAATGTAAGGTGCGTTCGGCATTGCAAATCGGAAGCATCCGTTTGCTCTTTACCTCGAAAATCATTTGACAACTCGCATCTTTCTGTTACATGTCATCTCATCTGCGTTCAGGGTTAACATTTCTAGAACCAATCGAGCTGCTCGATCCATTCCGGATTTAAAGACCGAGCTCGCAGAGCTAATGCAGATTTTCGTGCCTAAATTAAATTCATAATCTGTATATTTATGATAATATATCTAACTAACCTCTTTTACACCGTTAAATCAATTAGTAGGCATATCAAATTGGTGCGAATTAAATATTTGATACGTTATACCTTATTTACATCGATCTGCTTCAGAACAGATCAGATTAGGTGACATGATGTCTTCACTGTTTTTTTCAAAATATAAAACTTCTAATTCTAACTTTAATCTGAACTTAAAAGCAGTGGCAAATTTTAATATACGATCCAAAATGAACCAAGCGTTTGCACGCTGAAATTCTTTGATACCATTTTTTACGCATATCAGCTTGGTCTGTGATTCAGAAATATCAGACCAAAATAATCCGCCAGTATTTATACCAAGCGTATCAAGTAATTTGATACAGATATGTACTAATACACGTACCAAGTGCTCGGTGTAAACTTGGCCACTGATTCGTTAACACCATAGACATAGTGTCTCTAGACCGATGGAGGTCCTCCTCACCCCTCACAACCTTGAGGAGTGAGGGTAGTCCTCATTTAGAAAAGGATGCACTCATGCTGGCCATATATATAAAGCGAGAAGCACAGACTCTTGCATAATGCATAACACGTAATACATAAGAAAATGTACCAATCAAAGTCCTCCGTTCCCTTCATGAAATAAAGAGGTTTGTTCGCGTTGCATGCTCCAAATTAACCCAGCACTTGAATCACAGGTAAGGTGGCGGTTGGAGCAATTCATTCATATGCTCCAATGTTCAGTGACACAGATTTAGGACAAGTGAGCATGCCACCTAACCTAATCCGTGAGACCATTCGAATGGTTCGAACTTGTGCCTCGTTTCGTTTCAGATATTTTGTGTTACTTCGATTATTTGAAAAGCATTTTTATACAAAATAAATGCGCTTTTAATAAATATAAAAGTTATATTATATTTTTGTATTATATTATATTATATTTTATTGTATTAATATTATTTTATTTTATTTAT
>NW_017304522.1:51640-53925 GCF_001594115.1 Trachymyrmex septentrionalis | reverse complement strand
ATATATATATAATATATATTATATTTTTGTATTTATATCAAAAACGCATTTATTGAATGCGTTTTTATACAAAATAAATCTGAAATACTTTTTTCGATACAGTATGTTTTCAACCATTACGTATGCGTGCGTAACATGCTCCAATCGTACCACCTTCTGAGATAAGGCAAATGGAGCATGCTTTTACTTGATCCATGGAGTATGCTCTAACACGAATATCTGGTCCCCATATTGATTCCGGTAACGCGAACGTATTGAAGCGTGTTGGGCATGAAGCGTGCGACGCGAACAAACCTAAGAACTCTGGTTGGTTCAATTGCCTTATGCCTTATGTGTTAAGCGTTATGCAAGAGTCTCTGCTCCCCGCTTAATACTACTAAGTGCTAACGCCAATTAGCTCATGTTCAGACTCTCGGGTGTTCTGCAGGTGTCATTCTTATAGCGTTTTTGGCCCGACCGGGTTTGTACCAACTTGGGTTAGAAAATGCTTCGCTATTAGTTAACGTTCACGCTCTACCAATAGAAAAGTACGAAACATCATTACTTCAACTCAGGTTGGTGCAAATTTGGTTGGGCCGAAAACGCTATTAGTTTGTTACGATGAATGTCGGATGTCATATGACGGATATCGTACGTAGTGTGAAGTCTGTTACACAATACGCCGTAGTCGGTGTGCTAATCGTACTTCATATGTCGTAGAAACTTGATCCGACATTTATTCTATATTTAGTCGTATTGATATAAGGATCGGTGTTAAGATTATGGATAAAGTTGTGGGTATTTATTACAATTTGTTAACAATTTAGGAATATTTTTTAAAAATAATTATATTGTTTAAAAAAAGACGAAAAATGTGGAATAAACGGTGGGTGAAGCCACATATCTTTTTACTATGAGAGATAATTATGGTGGTCATGCAAAATTATTTAGATATTTTAAACTAAGTAATCATCAAGAATTCTTTAAATTTACAAGAATGTCAATGTGGAACAATTTAACATTTTACACGATCTCTTAAAATCAAAGCTGCAAAAGAAAAGTCGCAGAGAGTCTTTATCAACAGAAACTCGTGTTGCTGCGACATTAAGGTTTGTACAGAAAATCATAATTTATTGTAAATTATTTTTATATTAAAAAAAAAATATATATATAAATGTATATGACCTCTATTTAATTTATTTATTTAAAGATATATTTATTATTTTTCAGTTTTTTAACCCATGAAGATAGCATTATAAGTACTCCCCCCCCCCCCCATTATGAGCATTATGAGCATTTCCTTTCCAGTAGTATAAGTTCTATGAAAAAAATACATCCCATGTATTTCCAATCTATCAGAAACCGTGTATTTCAGTGTATCCAATATCTGATAGGTTGAAAACCTTATATTCCTTATTCTTAATTCCTTATTCCTTCTATTGTGGCTGCACCTTAAGTGTGCTCGATTTTAAATCAATTTAGGCGCCATATTGCTTTTCTGGCTTCGTAGTTTATTGTACTATGTTAGATAGCGCTGAAGTCAACGACAAATTTTCAATAGGAATTGATGTACTCTAGCTTCTACCATGTACATATAGGCTTGGATCTTTCGATCTTTTTTGTAGTATTGTTGCTCTTCCTAGTGGGTCAGAAATCCAGAATAGTCTTAAGAAGAAGAATCTTTCGAATATAAAAATATCGAAGAAGAAAATATAATCCATGCGTAATCATGGAAAATAAGAATAAAATACAATATCTTATTGTTGATACAAGCGCTTTCATAAAGAACGCTGCCTTACAGGTAATTATTAAGATACTAAAAATATAAAATAAAAGATCATATTAATGACATACGAACTATTTATATAGATATATTTGATTATACACATATAATTTTCTTAAAATATTTATTGTTTTATTTATTTAACAACAAACTTTGAAAGTAATTGAAAAAATTAAATAAAATTGATTTTTTATTTATTAATATAATATAATGGTCGAACTGAATTGCATGTATTACTGGTATGGTAACTTTTAAACTTTGTTGTCTCTGATTCTGACACTCAGGTGAATATTACTGGCATTTTTTTCATATTAAATTATATGTAAATAATCTAATTTTGATACTTATCCAGAAGACGCTCCTCACCTTCAATTTCAATGAAATTATGCTCATTCTACCCTATATTTTGGTGTGTAAGATGGACGTCGCTTTGCTTGAAAAGTTGTAAAGTTATGTGAAATCTTATAGGTTTACTACTTATTACACGAAACAAGATTTTATACTAATATTTGGAGTGGCTTAG
>NW_017304522.1:46318-51540 GCF_001594115.1 Trachymyrmex septentrionalis | reverse complement strand
TGTTTTTTTTTTTTTTTTTTTTGGAGTGGACGTATTGTCACCATACACATTTTTCATAAATTTTCACGCTCACATTGCACTTTTGCATGGTTGTAACAGATTTCCTAACCTGAATAATCGTCAACTTTAACGCTTAATTTTTCAATATTATAAAGTGTCAATGTTAAGAAGGTTAAGTAAAAAAGGAGCATACAGCCGCACTCGAGATGTCAATAAGTTATATATTAATAATAAACATTCAACAAAGTAGACGTTTCGGTCACCATTTGACCATCCTCAGTACAATAATAAAAACCTAAATTTATTTAAACCTAGTTACATAATTTAAATTTATTCCTAATGTTAGTCAGTAATAAAAATTTAACGCTTAATATCTTGTTTTGCGGGGCAGAGCATTTTACTGTCAGATTCTTTTGTTTCATGCACAAACATGTTGAATGAGCATAATTTGAAATTGAAGGAGAGAATCGTTTTCTGGATAAATATCAAGTAATTTTTAGAATAATATCCTGATGCTATAGTAGTTGTTATGTATTAGAATAATAATGACTGCATTCAGCAGAACGTTTATTTTGCAACTGTTGGAAGTTTTCTTTGTGCTGATTGGTTATGTTTTTAGATCAAGAGGAATGATCCTATCTCAGCAAACAATCATAAAACGGTTGCAAAACTGTTGTGTTCTGCTGAACGCAACTAATGGCTGCGTTCAGCAGAGAAAGCAGTTTTGCAACTGTTGTAAAATTCTTTAATATGATTGGACTTGCCCTTAGTTCTTCATTGAATTTAAATGTATAAATCAATCATATTCAAGAATTTTATAACAGTTGCAAAGCTGCTTTTTCTGCTTAACACAGCCAATGTTAATTAAAGTTTTATGAATTTCTAATGAATTGGTAGTCATAAGTAAGTAAGGTAGTTCTAAGTCTTATTGGTGAAGTTGACCAATAGCTAATTTATATGATTAACACTGATTGGCCAACTTTACTGATTAAGACTAGACTTCAGACTTATTGTAGAACCGTGAATAATAATATTAGCATAATATTCAATAATATGAGCTTATTATAGATAGATATCCTTGAAAACAAAGTTAATATAATTGTTAAATAATTACATTATATCTGTCATTTAAGATGTCAGTATTATATTCATTTTATAATTGATGTCCATAATATTGACAAGCTATTAGCAAAAACATGAACATATTACTGGCATTAATAGTTATATTATTAGAATTATATTTTATTCAATATATTTTATTCAATATTTTATTTGATTTTTATTTAATTTTAGTATTATTTTATCTGAAAAATATATTTCTGTGGAACTTATTATTCAAATTTTGCCTGTTAGCTTTGCAACTATTTACTATTTGCTTTAATAAAAATAGATGTAGCTCAACAGAAAAATGAATTTCTCAAGCTTTAAGTTTTTTTTAATTAGTAGATTAGCTTTTACAGGCCATATACTTTCAATTAAGCGTTATGATAATTAGATTTGTAAAAATTCGATTAAAGATAAATAAAATAATATAAGATGTAAATGATTATAATATAAGATATAATTTCACATTTTAAAAAGCATTTAAATTTTGATTGAAAGTAATGTCCTATGAATAGATGAATGCAGAAATATTAATTTTAATTATAATAAAATTATGTGTATATGAAATATTAATAAAGTTATGTATATGATGTGTGCTTCATCAAAAGATTTACAAACTAGATGTCATTTTATTCAAAATATTTTATGGAAAATATATTTAATATAAAATATATTCTAATTTTCTCTCTGTTTCCAATGAAATTTTAATTTAAAAACTTTATTTGTGTAGGATATTGGAGTTAATATTTTGACCGAACAAGCTGTTATCAATGAAATCACAAATAAGAGACAGTTGAGAAAATTGATTGTACTACCGTATGACTTAAAGGTTCAGGAAGTTTTTACTGAAAATATTAAATTTGGTAAGTAAAACTCACTAGCAACTTTGTTGTCGCCTAATGTATAAATAAATATATATACATATATATGTGTATATATAATATATATATATACACATAAGGGTAAATGTTAATGTATGTCTGTATAGATATCGACTGCAGCTATGATCATCTAAACGGTGCATAGATGGCTGTCGCTTAAACATATGTGCTGAAATAGTACAGATGATCACAGATGCAGTCGATAACTCATTTTCCATGGTAAAAGGACAGACATGCATTAACATTCACCCTGTATATACAATATATACATATATATATATATATGTATGTCTGTGATCATCTATATATATTAGGTACTAAACTTAGTTTTGACGGTTTTTTTGCTTAAAAAACTCATTTATCTCGATATCAAAAGCAAAAAATACATTACTCAAAATATTTACCCTTGCTAGCTATATATTTTTCCCATCTTTGTGAAAATAAGTGGATTTCGCGACAATAGAACTATTAGTCTTTTGAAGCAATCCATTCATCGATCCATTTTCGCACATCCTCGTAATTTCTGAAGTGTGTATCCACCAAGCCGTGCTGCATCGATCGGAACAAGTAATAGTTTGAAGGAACTAAGTCTGGTGACAACGCTGGGTGCGGGAGAACTTTCCATTCAAGCTGCATCAGTGTTTTCTTGATGGCTTTTGCAACGTATGGTCGAGCGTTGTCGTGCAAAAGCATAGCTTTGCGTCAATTGATGGCTACTGCTGGCCTTTTTTCCAACAATGTTTCATTCAGACGGTTCAATTGTAATTGATATCGATCTCCCATGATACTTTTGTTCGGTTTGAATAGCTCATAGTAAATGACGCCTTGCATATCCCACCAAATGCAGAGCATTGCTTTGCGGCCATGGATTTCGCTTTGGTGTAGATGTTGATGGTTGCCCGTGACTTTTTGCGTTTGGGATTATTAAAATAGATCCACTTTTCATCGCCAGTCACAAAAAATGCGCCACAAAAAACTTTTTTCTGTCTGGCGAGCAAAGAAATAGCAATTCGGTGTCTTCAAACTTTTTCGGTTGACCTGAGCGTTGTTTATCATTCACACCAAAATCACCACTCTTAAATCGTTGAAACCATTTTTGGCATGTTCTTTCTGATGGAACAAAATTGCCATAAGCTTCGACAAGCAATTTATGAGCAGCTGCAGTTTTTTTCAAATTAAAGTAATGTGAAGCAGTATATGTCAAAAAAACAACTTATCACGTTCCATGTTTAATAACAAAAAAATGGCACTGTTTGCTTAAATGAATCTTTTTGCACTGAATTTTATTGATAAATGTCTAACCTCTAAAATGCAGCCAGATGCAAAGTACATTACATCTACAACTAGCGTCGTCTAAATATGAGCCGCCGAAACTAAGTTTAGTACCTAATATATATATATATATATATATATATGTATATAGTAAATATATGTGACATCAAGGCAAATAGAAGTCCAATAAAAGTAACGTGTTATAACAATAAAAATAGAAAAACAAATGTTACAATAGAATATAATTAACTGTTATATAATCTAATCGCAATCGCATTACATGTTTCGGCTGCAAATTCGAGCCCTCCTCAGATGTACACAATAGAAATACACACATGCACGCACGCACACAGACACATACACAGGGTGGACCATTTTAATTTATCTAGTAGATTTTCTCAAAATCTGTAAGTTTAAGGCAAAAATGTTTCAGACAAAAGTTTTATGATTTCAAGAAGGAAAGAAGTTGGTGATCTTGGTTGATCTTGAGAAGATGTCGTTAATGTCAGGTCAAGGTTACCTAAAATTTTTTTAATGGAACCCTTTATTTTTTATTACATATTCTTATAGCTGTCGTCAAGAAATAGAGATGTTTAAGCGATTCGCAATGGCATTTTTGGTTAATTCGTGTGGTACCCATTTTCCTTCTTTTTGAAACTTTCCCATTGCATGTAGACGTTTGAAAACAGCTATCGGAGTAACATTTAATGCAGACAATTCTTGGAGCGTTTGAGCTGAGTTTTCGTCCAATAATGCTTGCAATTCGATGTCTTCAAACTTTTTCGGTTGACCTGAGCGTTGTTTATCATTCACATCATTTTAAAAACACTAATAAAATTCATTTTTATTAAGTATTTTTTGAATTATGACGCTTGAAAGTTACAGTACCGCTGGCATTTGCATTACTCAAGATGTCAGACTGATGACTAAAATCTTTGGAATGAATTCAAAATCATGGCGTTGACAACTTACAGGTTACATACTATAATTTAATTTGATCCAAGATCAGGTACAAAGTCACTGACAGCTATTCTCCAAAAACTTTGGAGGTATATAAGTTGGTCTAGCATCAACTGAATTGAAAATTTCAAAAATCGTTTATACATATTCTTACTATTTAAGGAGATTGAATACGAGAATCTTTTTCATCGAAATTTATTGCAGTAAGCTTCACGAATATAATTCGGTTGATGTTAAACCGAATTGCACATCTCCAAAGTTTTTGGAAAACAGCTGTTAGTAACTTTGAACCTGATCTTGGCCCAAATTAAATAGTATGTAACTTGTAAATTGTCAACGTCATGATTATGAATAACATTCCAAAGATTTTAGCTATTAGTTTGACACTTTGGGTAATGCAAATGCCAGCGATACTATAATTTTCAAGCGTTATAACTTGAAAAGTACTTAATAAAAATGAATTTTATTATAGTGTTTTCAAAAGGTCTTGAAGACAGCTATAAGAACATGTAATAAAAAATAAGGGGTTCAACTAAAAAAATTTTAGATAACCTTGACCTGACCTTAACGACATCTTCTTAAAGTCAACCAAGGTCATCAACTTCTTTCCCTCTTGAAACCATAAAACTTTTGTCTAAAACATTTTTGCCTTAAACTTACAGATTTTGAGAAAATCGACTAGATAAATTAAAATGATCCACTCTGTATACACATATATGTGCGTGCGTGCGTGCGTGCGTGCATGTATATATATAAATGATATATAATAAACCTGAAATTCAAAATTTCGCTCCTATTTTAGAATATAAAAATTTGTCTTAATAAAAAATATGACGTTCTAAAAAAAGAGTACATTGTAAAGATACTGAAAGTAGAACTGAACGATGCATACAGAGCTATAGAACTTTCTTATAAACAAATTTTCCATCCCACTCGCAAAATTTCGTGTGAATTTTCTTACAACATTTACAATAAATTTTACACAATTTCAAGGTTCATTCTTGG
>NW_017304522.1:40597-46218 GCF_001594115.1 Trachymyrmex septentrionalis | reverse complement strand
TCGCAAAATTTCGTGTGAATTTTCTTACAACATTTACAATAAATTTTACACACACAATTTAACACAATTTCAAGGTTCATTCTTGATTCCACATTTTTTTCGTTTAACAACAATTTTTATAAACAGAGTTACGGCACTCCTATGGGGTCCCCCTTATCACCTGTAATAGCGGACTTGGTGATGAGGAGACTTGAGACGGTGTCCTTGATGTCGTTGAACTTGGACGTAATATTTTATTTTAGATACGTGGATGATATTTGTACGGCGGTTGAACCATCAAGAATTGACTCAATAGTAGAACAATTTAACTCGTTCCATCCACGATTACAATTCACTTCCGAATTTGGGGGTGATGAAATTAATTTCCTGGATGTGACTATATCGATCATTGGAAACGGGTTTGGAGTTAATTGGTATCGTAAGCCGACCTTTTCAGGGAGGTTTTTGAATTTTTATTCTAACCACCCCATTGCACAAAAAAGAGGAACGATTTTTTCGCTGGTTGACAGAACAATTTTACTTTCGGACTTTCGTTTTTACACACAAAATTTGACACTTATCATTAACATTTTATTAGACAATGACTACCCATTATCATTTATATTTGACACAATCAACCTACGAATTAAAAACTTGAATAGAAATAGACACATAACACAGAACAGTATGAATGACAAGGACGAAGCGAAGGAATCAGTGTCCTGGCTTACGGTTCCGTTTATCCCGCGCTACACAGAAAAGTTCAATCGGTTCAACAATAACGACATCAGGGTTTCTTTCCGTAGTCCGAACAAACTCAAAAAATACATTAAGGTACACAAAGATGTTCATCCACACACATCGAAGAACAACATAGTGTACAAAATTTTTTGCAATGATTGTGACGCTATGTACGTGGGACAGACAGGCAGAAAATTAAAGACAAGGATTGCAGAACATCGCAATCACATTAAACACAACACGTCGGCACGATCGGTAATAACGGAGCATAGGAGACAACTCGACCACGAATTTAAATGGGATGAGGTCGAAATCTTAGATGAAGAGCCCAGCTATCGGAGACGTTTAGTTTCAGAGATGATTAACATCAGGAAACAAAAGAATGGTATCAATTTGCAGACGGATACCGATGGCCTCCACAAAGCGTATATTCCAATCATAAATAGAGTTTGACTTTCGGTTACGAACAGCCCGTCTCCTCTCTCAGTCTGTGTTGATCCTCACTACTGAACGTACATGATAATCGATACATTATGTCTGTTTTACATATCTACGTTCCTTCTCTCTGTACATATTTCAAAAGTTTTTTAGTTCTTTTTGGACATATTAATTCAAACTTCTTACACATGATTTCTGGTGAGTTTTTTATGAAATAATTTTTATGGATTTTGTTTGACTTTCGGTATTTTAGATTAATTTATTTATACGTATTTGTCCGTTACGTTTTTTGTTTTTAATTTATCCGTTTTATTAACTAGAACTTCAACAATGACAATTTTAATACTTTTGACTGTTCAACCATACGGAAATTATGTTTCGAGATCAAGACTCACCCGAACTGTGATTATTCGGAATATACGAATACTTGCGACAATTGAATTTGTTCTGTTACTTTTCATTGTACTAATGTTTGAAGAGGGTTCAAACTGGTAGCCGAAACTTGTTACTTGTAATGTATTAGTTTATAATCTTATTTTTTGGCGTGATGTTTCATCGCGTTTAATATAATATATAATTTTATGTAAAAATTAAAAAATGTGGTTGACTCTTACTTCGCCCGTTGATTGAGTTTTGTTATTACACAATTTTATTATACAAAAAAGGGTAATCTTTCGTCAATTTATGAAAGAAAGATCTGAGATTGAAAAGAAATTTAATTTTATACAATCAAAAGAAAGAAGTTTATAAATAACTTTAATAAAATATATTATATATGCAAAGATGAAAAAGATGCACAGTTGAAAACATTCCAAACAATAGACGGTTTATTATTGACAAATTTCCAAATAACATTGTAAATAACAATTATTCAAACATAATTAATATTAATATTGATCCCTCCTCAATTTTAAAAATTGTCAACCAAAATCGTCATTATTTCATACTAACAAGAAATGGTTTATTAATTTTTTCTCGATACAGATTCCCACTGTAACAACCAAACATTATTACAATTGGGAGATAAATTTTCTCTTCCGTTTTCAAATCTCAGATTTACAATTTGTGAATTTATTAAAAATATTGAGAATGGTATTAAAAAAATACGGAGTTCCATTTATAATACAATTAGAAATAGAATATTATCCATTTTTAATGAACTTTTTTCCTTGAACTCAAAAAATAAATTTATTAACAATAAGTTAAAATATCTAACTCTCTTAACAAAACAGTTTATAAAAGATCAGAATATTATTTTTATAAAGGCGGATAAGGAAATATAATGGTTGCTTTGGACAGAGACATATATATTAAAATAATTTAATGTTTAGAAGATCTTTCTACATATTTAAAAATTGACAAAAATTCTTTGAAAAAAATTACGTATTAGTTAAAAAAATTTGCTTATGAGATGGAAAAAAACTTGAATTTATTTCACAAAATACATATAAAAATCTTTACTGCAGTGATGGAGTTCTTATGCTTTACTTAAAGTGCACAAACAGAATTGTCTATTTTACATCATTTCCATTGATAGTCCTGTGTATAACTTAGCTTCCTTTCTCCACATCATCAGAAGTGATCATCAGAAGTATTCCCAAGACTCCAAGTTATATTAATAACAGTATATTAATTAACAGTTTTGAACTTGTGAAAATTAAAAATATCAAGATAGAGCAAGATTATAGTCTTTATCTATCTATAGTCTGATCTTATCTTAAATAGGGTTTAATTTCAAAAAATTGCAAACTTCCTAAGAAAGAATTCTTGGGAGCAGTAAAATTAGTTTTAGATTTGAGCTATTTCTCTTTTGATGATCAACTTTATAGGCAAACACTTGGCACCCCCATTTGGATTCTCCATTATCACCAATAGCAGCTGATTTGGTAATGCAAGAATTGGAGAATTGGGCACTAAAAAAATTGAACTTTCATATTCCCTTCTTTTTTAGATACATATATGATATCCTTGTTTGCATCCCCTCATCTGAATTAAAAAAAATATTACAATTATTTAATTCACCATCCGAGACTCCAATTCACTATAGAAAAAGGAGGAAACAAAATTAATTTTTTGGATGTCACTTTGATCATGGATGAGGATTTCCTAAAAACTGATTGGTTTCAAAAACCCATTTTTTTGGTAGATTTCTCAATTTCCACTCTCAGCAACCGATATCTCAAAAGAAGGGCAATTTTAAGTTTAGTTGATAGAGTGTTTCTTCTTTCACATCCAGAATTTTATGAAAAAAGTTTGACGTTTACGAGTATAATTAAAATTTTAGTAGACAATGACTATCATACAGATTTTATCCTCCAGACAATAATTAATAGACTTAAACATTTAATTAAAAAAACAAATTCGTCGACTAACAAGAATAACTTAGAAAAAATTCAGATGAAAAAAAGGTGGTTCTCTATTCCATATGTGCAAGGTATTTCTGATAAATTAAAAAATGTAATTAATGGCGATGTACATAGAACAGCCTTTTTCAGTTTGAATAAATTAAATAAATTTGTAAAAGTTTATATAGATCCGACACCCAAAGAACAAAAAAGAAACGTCATTTATAAAATAAACTGTAAAGGTGCAGCCTACAAAGGTCAAATGGAAAGGAAATTAATTGCAAAAGTATCAGAACATAAAAGTAATTTACGAAAAGGTCCTAATTCTTATTCTGTTATTACTGAACACGCTTTGCATCACAGTCACAAAATTGATTGGGACAATATAGAAATTCTGGATGAAGAAAGATATTTTAACAAACAATTGATTTCAGAAATCATAAATATAAAACAATAAAAAAATGGTCTCAATCTTCAAAAAGACACAGATGGTTTAGATCGTACATATAATGACATTCTTAATAAATGTAAATAAATTTAGATTTAACACAACATTGTTCTATGTCTTTTTAGTATCTATTTTAAAAACATCTTGTTTATTACATTCCTAGACGTAAAACAGTTAAGAACATTCGATACATCTTAATGATTTTTAAGTTTCATCACAATGTTTTATATAAATCTTTTTCATTTATTCAATATTGTAATATATTTAACTGCAATGTTATATGGGGTTGAGGAACTTTCTTTGTACAATTTCAACTTTACGTAATTTTAATTCTTAATAATTTTATTAGAACGCAGTCACTTGTTAACCAAGAAGACAGGCAATTTCTTTGTACTGTTACGTCCAAACTCCGAAAAAATGGATTTAAAGAGAGAAGGGAGTAGAAAGGATGGAGTGTGGAAGGACGGTCAGACTCTTGTCTCGCAAGTATTTGCCCGGAAGCAAACACTGCGAGTCGAACGCACCCTTTTCATTGCTCGCTTCGGAATATGGGTCAATGTCTCGTAAAGACGCTATGACACCTGTTTCCTACGAGCGGTGCGATCGTCGGTCCGAATTTCGAGTCAGGGAAATCCCTTTAACTCGGGAATGGACCACGTGCAAGCTTGTTAGTTTTTAATGGAAGGCAAGTTTTTAAGGCAAGGTTTTAATGAATACGAGGTTTATTGGAGGATTTCATAAGTGAACGAGGCCGAGAAGAATAATTACTAACATTATTTATTGTTACTTGTCAAAAGAGAACAATAGGCGCATTTACTATTATTAATCTATACATTTTAATCTATTATACCGCATAATCATAAATACCGCAACAGTCTATTCAGTATGCGCTTTATGTATTGTGTATACATCGAGAGGTCGGAAGAGTCGGATGGGATTTGATCAGTCTATTTCGTGGATGGAAACGGAGGAGGGAGGGAAAAGATTATTGAAGAATTTAACTGGAACTAGGATTGCATGGGTGGAATTCGGAAGGAATACGGGGATACTGGAGGTTGAGGCTTGACCAGTGATGGCATTGCGGATTTCTTGAGGATCGAAATAATGAGGGCCGATTGTGTAGACCCTCTGAGGGATGGATGCGGCTGTAACTCGCGGGAATTGGGAGATGAGTGTCTCAAGGGTGTCACTCTCTAGGATCCGAAAGTAGGATCTAGGTGGGGGTGGAAGAATTTCCTTTAGGAACTCCACGCTATCCGTGGAGTTCGTCGGAGATGGACTTCTCCTGGGGGAAATTGGGTGGGATGATTCGGATGATTGTGGAGGAGTATCGGGAAAAATTCTTTCTGTGAGTGCGAAAACGCGGGTGAAGGAGTTCGAGGGGGAGGAGAAGGAGGTAGCTGAGGAGGTGAAGGTGTTCGAGGGGGAGGAGGTGTAACTTTAGCCTGATTAGCCGGCGGAGCCGGTGGTGACGAGGATGGTGGTGGTGGAGAGTGATCTTCGGCCGGACGACCCCGTTCTAATGAACCCCCGAAGTATTTCTTGAACTCCTGGTCCAAGAGTCTCCGTGCCTCCCGGTAGGCCCGGTTTCGAAGCCACTCTTTGAAAGGACGGTTCGAGCGCGGCACTATAATTTAGTATAAATTATAACGGATGAGTCTTTTATACAC
>NW_017304522.1:27108-40497 GCF_001594115.1 Trachymyrmex septentrionalis | reverse complement strand
GGACGGTTCGAGCGCGGCACTATAATTTAGTATAAATTATAACGGATGGGTCTCTTATACACACATATATACATATGTGTGTGCGTGCGTGCGTGCGTGCGTGCGTGCGTGCGTGCGTGCGTGCGTGCGTGCGGGCGTGCGTGCGTGAGTGCGTGCGGGCGGGCGAGCGCGCGCGCGCGTGTGTGTGAGTGAATGGGACTTACTGTTGTTCCGCAGTTGTAGATGGATCTAACGGCCGAAATTTTTGGTTCCAGCACTCCACGGAAGGTTGCCACTCGGATGTGGAGGCTCCGGTCGAGTCACTCTTATTACTTGACAGTAATAACAAATAGATCACTCGATCTAACGGATCGCGGCTTACCACTATGATCGATTAGATCACAGATCGGCAAAGTTTCGTGTCAAAGGTGGAGTTTTACTGACGTAACTAGCGTGTAATCGCGAACCGGCAATTTCGGAGATGGAGTTTGATTGATAACTGATAATTGACGACTGCGTGAAAAGTGACTGGTGACTGACTGCTGACTTCTGACTACTCGTGGAGGGCCTCTTTTTATATTGGCGAGGTCAGCGCACACGTGTGCTGCTGGGCCAATCCAGGATTAGGATTAGGGATATCGGTTGTGAAATGGAATACAGGGCTATGTGTCTAAGACAACTTTCGTTATCGAATTATAGGTTAAAAACGTCTAATTTTACGGATATGATAGTAGCAGGACGTTGGCGTCACTGGAAGTACTAGATTGCAGAAACTTTTCCAGCAGCCTACGTATCTATTGTGAGTAAGGTAAATGGGTTCGCGTTCCTGCCTAATGACTCGATTCTTAATTGCATCAGCTCCTAGATAAAAGCGACCAAGTTATATAATAAAACCAAGTTATTGCACCAAATCCAGTAGCTTAGTCCTTTTCAGTCTTCTCACAATCCTCCCAGAGTTAAGCAACTGAAGAACTTCCTCGTTCCCCTATAATGTTTTAAACATTCCATATGCTTAATAGCATACTTTCTAATTTTTTCCTCAACTGTACTGATCTTTAGATCATAATGAAGGTTGTCATTTCTGATATACCACTCTGCGTTAACAATAGTACACAGTATTCTATTTTGTACTGTTCGAATTATTTTAATATTTGTCTTCTTGGCACAACCCCAGAGTTGCAATCCATAAGTCCACATTGGTTTGAGTATCTGTTTGTATAACAGTAATTTGTTATGGGGGATTTGGTATGGGAAAGTTGTGATTGTCGCCCCAACAGCCAATACATTTTTCTAAATTTGATATTTATCTCTTCATTTTTTTTCTTCACATGTTCCTTCTATCTTAGCTTTGTGTCTAGGGTCATGCTTAGGTACTTTGCATACTATATTATCTGCGAGTTAACAAATACTGTAATAGGTTTTATTTGACGATTTGTAGAATTGATGTGTATTGATTTACCCTTATTTAGCTTAATTCGCCACCTCTTTGTCCAATTATTAATTTTATTAAGAGTACTTTGCAGGTTAGTGATTGCTTCTTTCTCTTTTCTAATAGCTAATTTCGCTTTTTTAATAACTTTTCTAATCCACAAAGGTAGCTATGGTGACATTGTTTGGTTATAGTAAATCTTGTGTGTACAAGACCAAGTATACACACACACACTCCCTTGCGATACACCTGCTTTTATTTGTTTCAATATAGAGCATTTATTCTCCATTTTTACTCTGAAGTGTTGATTTTCCATATGTATGATTTTAGAATTAGGCTTCATTCTTTAGGTAATTGTTTATGGAGCTTATACTTAAGACTCTTGTGCCACATCTTATCAAACTGAGCTATGTCCAGAAAGGCGCTAGCACATACTTGCCTTGTTTCAAGGGTTCTTTCAATGACATTAGTTATTCTGTGGATGTGCTTCAACATCGAGTGTTTGCTTCTGAATCCAAACTGATGATTTGGGATTAGCTTTCTTTTATCCGGTGTAAATAACAACCTCTTGAGCAAGTTTTTCAAATATTTTTGATATTATTGATAACAACGAAATGAGTTTATAGCTTTATTAGGTTAATTTACCAGGTTTTAGTATCATAATCATCTCTGCGACTTTTCATTGCATGGAAATATATTTTAGCCTAATAACTGCGTTAATATGATGTAGTTTTTGAAGTGCCACTTCCGGTAATTCTTTCATTATTCTGTCCGTTATCAGATTGTATTCCGGGGCCTTTCTTGCATTCAGATTATTATTAATGACTTTTTTGAGTTCACTGAGTATGACTAGTGAAATAGCTAGATTATCTCTATGTCCGATATACGTAACGTCTTCAGCTGTCTTTGTCGATAACTATTTGAATGTCTGTTCTAGACATTTTGCGAATAGTTCCGCCTTTTGTTTAACAGTACTTGTCCAGATCCTATCGTCTTGTTTAATCGGTAGATTCTGCACTCTTGGTTGTTTTAGACCTTTCGTTAAAAGGTTGTTTTAGACCTTCCATAAAAAGTAATCTGTATCCTTCTCTGATATGAGAAGTCCTCGCAGATATTGATTCCTATGTCCATTAATGTGTATCATCATTTTTTACAATTTAATCAATAAAATATATATAAAAAAGGTAATTTAACATCTACCTGTTTGACATATAATGTTTCACAATCTTGACAATCAATTTTATATACAACCTCTGTTCGAGATAGATTAGGATGAATGTCTTTATGACACTTCATGAATTTTTTAAGATTATTAATCCCTTTGTATGCCATATGTATTACGGAGTTAAAAAAAATCTTTTTATTTTTTCCAATAAAAATGGAATAAAAGGTATTATGAAAAATCTATGATTAATTTTCTCATCATTCTTGTCTGTTGTATTGTCTTTAGGTGTGTTAACCTGGTTCATTTATTCAAATTTTTTTTACAACCTTCTTTTGATTTGAAAGTGAAAATACGTTTCAATTGTTTATAAGAATTTGGGTATCCATTGTTTATAAGAATTTGAGTTCAAAGTTCTGATGAAAAATAGGATGGAACAAGAAAAGAACTCTATCTATTAATATAACAATTGTTCCCACTTTTTGACATAAAGGATGTCTAGAAAAATAATTCAAGTAGCGACCAGAAAATGTAGGTTTGTGATACCAATTATGAATGAGAGAATTTCCCTTTTTGATTAAGCTAACATCAACAACAAGAAAGTTTAACCTATCACTTCCCATTTCTTGTAATTTTAATCTGGGGTGATATGAATTATGTTGATGTTTGAATCAGTTATTAAGTTCAATTTGCTTTTAGAAAAGAAAAAGGTCTTTATTGATGAACAGACGGGACAGAGACTGACTCGCATGGCAACGATGCAAGAGTCTATTTTTTTTTTTAGTTAGAGTAACATGGCAACGCGACGGTCAACTCGAATAACAAAAACGGTCGAGACATGACACGGAGGCACTCGGGCCTTTTCGTTAAACATCGATAGCGCACTTACATTACTCACACAAGCACACTAAGCTGATTCAACAAATTAAAAGTATCATTAATATGTCAATGTGTGAAGCATCATATGTTAACAATGTCGTCATATGTTATGCAATGTCGTCTACATACCTCACGTAAAAGGATGGTGAAATTGAAAGATTCTGTAAAGCTTTCGTTTCTAGAATGATATCCGATACAATGAGTGATAATGGTGAACCCATTGGTACTCTAAAGGTCTGTTTATAAAATTTATCATTAAAACTAAAAAATGTTGAATTGAGAACTAATTCTAAAGCTTTAAAAAATTCCCTTTTGGGAACGCTCGTGTTTCTTTCAATGAGATGCCATCTCCTCTCCGTATCTTCTATCACCAAGTCAATAAGTAAATGTGAATAACGAAACCACGTCAAGAGATAAAAGAACTTCATTGTTATAAATTGTCAAGTTGGAAATATGTTTAGTCAAATAAAAACTATTTTTTATAAAACTGTTGGCTACTGGTATGCTTTCATGAATTATGTCATGTAAAAAGGAGGCTAAATTGTGGAGAGGACTTCCTACTGAAGAAATTATAATACGAAGTGGATATCCTATTTTGTATATTTTAGGAAGACCATATGCAAAGAGGCGAAACGGTTAGAAAAGTTTGTCATGCTTTACCTTAAATGGATAATTGCACCGACTTTAATTACCTTTTTGAATAGGCTTACTTATGTAATTTAGAATTAGATTTCATATTGATAAGGACTCAAAAGGAAGGGTTGAAACGTTTATGAGTTCGTTATTGTTATTCACACGAGAATAAAGCATTTATGTGCATCCGTTTTGGCTCTGATTGGCTTTTTTTATACAATATATATTTTATTAATTGATTTGTTTGAGCCTCTTTTCATTGGTTTGTTTTCACATTTCCATACATAAAATCTATCTTTGAAAGTTTTTTGCTTATAGCCTACAAATGTAATTGCAAACTCCATACCAAATGCATATTCCATACCAAATACATTAAAAAGCCTTATAATTAGAGGAAAGGATAAACTATTCTTTAACTAATCAGAATGTTGTCTACAAAATTTCCTGTGAAGACTGTGAAGCTACTTATGTAGGATAAATCAAAAGCAAATTAAAAACAAGATTAAATGACACATTTCGGACATTTAAAAAAAACTGGTTCTCCATCGGTGATTACTGATCATCATATCAATTACAATCATAATTTCAATTGGAAAGAAGTAAAGATTTTAGACAAAGAACCGTCTTACAATAAAAGATTAATCTTCGAAATGGTTCATATAAAAAAACAAAAATTAGAATTGAACAAACAAAATGATACTGAATCATTATTTAATTCCTATTTACGGATCTTGCAATCTCCTTTCCCTTCTTAATCTTCTTATTTTCCTTCTTACTTTCATCGTCTCTATCCTTATCTCTATTCCCCTTCCAATCTCATCCCCACTTTCAACAGTCTATTACTGAGCATCAGAATGTCGCTTACACGCTATCACATAACATAAGAAGTTTCTGACTGAACCAATTTCAATTTTTTGACTCTGATCGCAGTTTGTTTCTAAAAATTAATTTGATTCACTGTTTTAATTATTATGGATTAATATTCTTGCTACGCCTTCTTATTTGTACACAATTTTTAATTATTATATATACTTTAAATATTATATATACTTAAATATATTTATTAATACTTAGAGGAAGAGGAATTGAATTTTGGCCAATCAAACGCTATCAGTAGCATTTTACTGTCTATCGACCAATCAAATGTTGTTGACGTCACTGTCTACGGTGCATCTTTTGGAATGCTTCACCTTTCTGACTCCACCATGGGCATCATGATATAAATCATGATTATATATATATATCATGATATGATATGATGATATCATAATGATGATATATAATCATGATATCATGATTATATAATATTGCATATACAATACATATCATGATATATTATACAGGGTGTTTGGAAATTAGTGATAAGTCTTTCGCATAGGGGCAGAATGGATTAAATTGAGAAGAAAAGTCCTCTATCATTTTACAATTGTCGCAATGGTTAATGAGTTATTAACTTATGAAAATAGCCAAATTCGCTCAGCCCACCGCCAAATGCAAGCGCGCTACAGGATAGGACTGCCCAGCGCGTTCGCTGTCACTAGGCACGTAATGTTTAGCGACAGCGAACTATATTATATATATATCACGATTATACAGTATCGCTCAAAAGTGTACAATGGTGGTAAGTGCACTTTATATGATGAAATATTTGATATTCCATCACTACTAAATAACATAATTTACTTTCGTCGCTCCAGAAGACGTCAGATCACTGCTGACGTGTCCAGTTCAGATGTGCTTTGACTCCCTCTACTTGCGCCGGTTTTTGCAGAAATAAACGGCTTTTTCAGGAGTCGTCATCTATACATTTCTGTAGCTTGTAGGCGAAGTTTTATGTTGGGTACGGATGGACAAGGCTACCCAGGAATCAATATTTCCTTCGCAATATCCGTGATACGTGGATACTGAGAACGTGGATGCGAGATAGGCAAAGAATGTTGCGATCGACAACAGAATTAGTGCAATGCAGTCGGCCGCTTGTATTTTTTTTAATATAACCTTATTCTTTTCTTAATATAACTTTTTCTTAATATAACCTCCAACGCTTAATCATGATTGGCATTAAGGATGCTGTACACATCCCATGTACACAGAATCGGAACAACGGAACAGATTTCTTACTAGATCTCATTAGCCATTCCGTTCCGTAAGAAGTTTCTCTACTATATCGGAACCACCGGAATCATAGCTGGTATAAAAACGATATGAAATCAACGGAATGTTATATCGGTTGCAAGTTATGTCGATCCGGCTATTGGTAATGGTTGAGAATTTGACAAATTCGAAGAAGAAAATTAATAATATAATTCTTATTTTTCAGTACGACATCATTCTTGTTTGTTTTGTCACAATACGTGATCCAACTATGTCAGCAGTTTTTCAAATAATTCCGATGTCATTCTGAAGTAATTGAAGCACTCCTCATGATTGTATGCATTTTAACTAAATTGTCACTTGCACCTTGGAAATTAAGCATTCTTTGTGTAAACATTGACCGTATCCAGAATTTTCGTTTTCTTATAAATATATTTCTGCTGTTGTAATAAAACGTTATAAGCGAAACACAATTTTCGTACTTTCTTAAATATTGGAATGGCACATCAACTTGGCATATTTCTTGCATTTCGCAATAATTTTAACATTACTAATTACACTTCTTCATCCATCATTGTAGATTTCAAAAAAAAAAGTTTCTGAATATTAAATTTTTAGATTCAACCAAATTAGCTGAACATTCCGTTTCTTACAAATTTTCTCTACCCGTCCCATGTAACCGAAACGGAATGGAATTTTAGTAACAAAATATATTTCACTTTTATAATTCAATATTTTTGGATATTCAAAGTAATGTTATAGGTAAGATAATTGCATAAATTGCATATTGCTGTTTTAGGATGGAGTCCCATGAAGCGTATTTGTCGCGTATTACGTAATCGCATAACTAATTAATAATTAGTAAAACACAAAACCACAATAATCGATTGCTTCTGATTGGTTACGTCGTTACGCGATACACGCTAAAAATCTCATGGCACTCCAGCTTTAGTCGCATTAAAATTACGAAATATCGATTAAATCAAGTAAATTAACTTGCGATCTGGGCGATATTCCATTCCGGCTACATGGGACGGGTAGAGAAACTTTTTACGGAACGGAATTGTAGTGATCTACCATTTTTTAGTAAGAAATCCGTTCCGTCATTTCGATTCCATGTATGTACACTGAGGAGCAAAAATGAGTTTGTAACTTTGCTTGTAACTTTGATTGAGCGCTTCACCCGTGGGTTATTGTGATAGGTGGGATGATACGTTCGTCTACACCAACTTACACCGAAGTATCGCACGTTCATGTCAATTTCCGTATAACAAATTCGTCGCGATAAAGCGTTTAAGTCTAATTTTAAGAACTCGACGTTATTCATTCACTCTACGTTATTTATCAACTCTAGCAGTAGTAGTCTACAATTTCCGTTTTTTGTACTATCAAAGAGAAACCTGAGAGAGGACATGGCGGCCCAAAACCTGTAACCGCAAAATGCTGCCGTACACTATTGCCCTCTGATAAAGTGGATGTAAATTACATAGCAACTTTTCAAGGCTGGAGATGATAAATCGATATTTGATTCATATAATTGTGTTACATGTAGAGCAGAATTTTTTCCCCTTCTTTTTTCCTTTTTTTGCGATTAACGTTTTAGGTGTATTAAAAGTTATTCATTAATTTCAACATAATTGACACTGATTCTCTGAATGGTCAAAGACTGGTTTTTTACTAAACCGATAAAATTTAAGTGTTTGCGATATGGTGAATTTTTGTTTTAATGAATTACCTTCTATATTATTTTACAATAAATCGTTTTTGCTTTCAAATTTACCTTTTAATAATTTAAATACATTTTAGAGTTCATTTTATATTATAATTTTCGTTAATAAGTGGAGGTGGCTCACTGAAATAAATTAATTTGTAAAAAAAAAATTTTTTTCGTAATTACAATATCATATTGTCTCTGAGGATGGCTCAAAAGTGAAACATGTAAGCGGATTAATTATTAATAAAGTTGTTTTGTTAACCGTATTGGTTTGCACAAGAATTGTCGTACTCGTATTACCCTGTTATATTCAACCATTTTGTATCATTAAGGAGCCTTTAAGAATTAATTTATATTTAATATTAGAAGATAAAGACAGGCGAAACAGAACGCGCGAACAGGTGGGAAATTTAATAATGTTTAGTGAATTTTGCCTTCTGTGTGTGTGTGTGTGTGTGTGTGCGTTTCCGCATTTCCGCGCTCTATGTAATCGCATTCTTAACATGCTTAGCGATGGCAAACGCACGCCTCATTAGACAGTCTTATCTCGCTGCCCGCTTGCATTTCGCGATAGGCGAATTTGACTATTTTCATAAATTAATATCTTGTTAATTATTTCGAAAATTGTAAAATGATATAAGATTTTTCGATTCAGTTTAGTCTACTCTATTTACACAAAACCGTTTTGCCAAAATTGCTCTGCATGCGAGCGTGCGTGCGTGTGTATTATAATGTTAATATTTGTTTAATGCATTTACAGTGACCGAGTTTTCAAAGAAGAGTGGCGATTATACTAGCCTATCTGCTACTGATCTTAAGGTAATTGCGCTGACATATCAGTTGGAAAAAGAAAAAGTTGGATCGGCCCATCTGAAAGAGATTCCAACAATAAGAATTATTAAATCTACAACTGATAAAGAAATCAGAGATGATTTTAAACTGCCAATTGGATTCTACATGCCGAAGAAAAAAGTGAGATATTTTAGAGATTGCTTTTGTTGTATGTATAATTTTTATTAATCTAAATTTATATTCTTTATCTAGGAGAAAAATGAAGTGATTACAGATAATGTAAAGGCTTCTTTGAATAATACGGAAAAAACAGATGTTATTGAAGAAAATATCACACACGTACAGGTTATACGTGATTCGGCAATAGATGATACAATAAATGGCACAGAAATAAATAATGTGGAAAAACAATTTACTTCTTACACATCTGCATCTTCGGACGAATCACAGTCAGATTACGAAACAGCATCGGATAAAGAAGATGATAAAACAAATGATTTAGCTGATAAATTTTTCAAACTAAGGTGCGATCCAACTGATTTGGAAGTAGAGGGTATGGGCATGTATGCCATGGATGACATTCTTGCTTCTATTGATACATCCAAAAGTGACGAATCATTTGAGGATAAAGATAAAGATGACGATGACAGTGGTTGGATCACACCAGGTAAATTTCATTGGTTATATTTTATCAAAATTAACGCATAAGTATACATTATTGAAGTATGGATGTATAATACATATATATATATTATATAATACATATATATGTATAATAACATATTTTTAAGAGTATTAATTTTAATCACTTACCTTTTCGAAAGCAAATGTTTCCAGCATAAAAAAGCAAATGGATTCGGAAATTCTTGAAGAAAAGGCTGCGACTGTCGCGTGCTTAACCATGGATTTTGCAATGCAAAATGTACTCATGCAAATGGGATTAAATGTGGTTGCATTAGATGGCAGAGTAATTAAACAGATGCGAACATTCATATTCAGATGTTACGCCTGTTTCAAGACCACTAGTATCATGACAAAGATCTTCTGTCCACATTGTGGTAATAGGACGCTGAAGAAAGTAGAAGTCACATTAGACGAGAATGGAAAGCAACAAATTCATATCAATTTTCGACGATCTCTTTCGGCCAAAGGAAAGAGGGTAAATTATATTATTTCTGATACAATCTATGAGTTATATGAATGCAAAGATGGTAAAAATAAAATTAATGAAATATTTCAGTTCTCATTACCAACGCCGAAAGGTGGGAAACATGCTAATAATCCCATTTTATGTGCGGATCAACCAATGCCGAAACAACGCCCATCACGTTTGGCACACATAAAGAACGATCCGCTCGACGATGATTATATAGCTGGGTATTCTCCATTTGTTATGCGTGATATAAATTCGAAGTCAGCTATGCTGGGCATAAGGCCGGATGGTATTATCAAGTACTGGATGAAAAGAAATCCTAATGAATCCAAAAAGAGACGAAAATAAAAACTGTTTATTATTAAATCAACATTGTTATTTTGGGGTTTTATGAATTCTTCATCATTACGTATAATGATTCTGTAAATGGCTACATTTAATCGTTCTTTAGTAAATTAAGGAGTATTCATAGAAATGTCTAATTTTTTTTATATAATGAAGTTGAAGTACCGAAATTGACGTATGCAAAATTCTACGGTAGATTAACGATGAAATAAGAAAAAAAATGTTGGAAATGTAACCTTTCACGTAAAACATAGTGACAGACATAAGATTCGCAGACGCTTCTTTGATTGACTGTACTTTGGAACATATACTACTGAAGAGGAATTGCCTATGCTGGTCTGTATATCAAAGTGAAGCCAACATCTGTGCGAAAGAGAAAGGTAGAGAAGTCCAATGTTTGCAATGCGCATGCGTTAGTACTGTCATATGCTGTCATCTGTGTGAATTGTATGTATGTTGCATTAGTGTTTCTTACACACTGATGTTGTAAGTTACGATTGTACAAACGTAGAATGAAAGTGGAACGTGAACTGCGCGGGAAAGCACAAAAAAATGAATAGTTTTTGTGTACGATTCATCTATAGTCGCTGAAATCTGACTATAAAATACTCAATAACTTCTAAATGGCTGATCTAAAATGGATAAAATTATAGTATTTTGAAAAGGTCTCAACAAGAACTATGAGTTCTTGTTCCATATCTTGAACATTATATATATGATAATATATAATTACATGTAAAATATAATTATATGTGGCACTATATATAATTATATAAGGAACATAAAATATTCCGAGACGGCAAAATATTAGCGACTATAGGTGAATCGTACACAAAAACTGTTCATTTTTTTGCGCTGAGACTTTTACGTTTTCTTTAGCAGGTCATAAGCTATAACATATGTGAAAACCATTTGATTTCACCGGGACTCAATTTCATATAAGATTAGTGTGGGGTTCTTTTCAGCACTTTACTAAAAAACCACCTTAAACTACAAATTACATTATAGTCCATATGAATGTAACGGTGATGGTGGTGGTTAGCGAAACGAATGTGTATATGTCTCCACTGCATACATTCTGAAAAGAGATTTTTATATAAATAATGATTTAAAAAATGTAAATGATATATATAAGAATAAAACATAAATGATATATAATGAGTAAACCAGAAGAATTACTTAAACACCGAGTTCATTTTTTAACGATAACCGTCTGATTCGCTCATTGTCGACCATTAAGTATTGTAAAATAGAAAAAAGGAATTAAAATACGTAGGCTACTGGAAAAGTTTCTGCAATCTATTACTTCCAGTGACGCCAACGTTCTGCTACTATCATATCCGTAAAATTAGACGTTTTTAACCTATAATTCAATTGACAGTTTGTACCCAAGCCAACTACTTTTGTTTGCATAGTATTTTAAAAAAAGTTTAATATTTTGTAAGAAAATGGAAATTTCGCGTGAAAATTTTCGGGCAATGATTTTTTACGATTACAAATGTAATCTAACTCTGAAACAATGCATCGATCGACTTCATTTGGCTTTTGGGGATGAAGCACCATCCAATAGGACTGTTTATAATTGGTTTGCCGAATTGCAGCGTGGACGTACCTTTCTTAGTGATGAATTCCGTGAAGGTCGTCCATCCACGTTGTTGCTACTAATGTTGATGCTGTGCGTGAAATGATTGAGCGAGACCGGCATATGACATACCGCGAGATTCAGGCACCTTAGGCATTGACATGAAAGCAATACATACGATTTTGTATGATCACTTGAGCGTACGGAAACTTTGCAGCGTTGGATCTCACACAATTTGACCGAAGCTCAAAAACAGGCTCGTATTAAATGGAGTAAAGAAATGCTCAAGAAATTCAACCGAGGTCGGTTAAATTTGGTCTACAACATCGTTACTGGGTGATTTATCACCTAATGACTTCTTTTTGTTCCCAAACATTAAAAATAAGATGCGTGGTGAGCGATTTGAGTCGCCTGAAGCAGCTGTTGAAATATTTCGTACACTGATTTCTGAGGTTATAGCCTTAGAGTGGAAAAAATGCTTCGAAAATTGGTTCGAGCATATGCAAAAATATATCGATCTTAAAGGCGAATACTTTGAAAAACAATAAAGCCATTTACCGAATTTTACATGTTTTTTTCATATTGTTTGCAGAAACTTTTCCAGCAGCCTACGTATCAATGTGAAAAATTAGATGCCGAAAAATTCGGATAAGAACTTGAATGTGTAGATACATTACGACGTAATTTTAATTATGTTTTATTATTAAACATTACAATTTTCTATTTAATTTATATAACTAAAACATCATTATTATGAAATTTTATGTATGAGTTGAGGATATTATTTTAGCTAGCTACTTACATTCATTTTTATCTCAAGACTTTTGTCATATATATAAATTTTAGTTTTATTTATGTAACCGTGTTATCATTAGACATACAATTTTATATTTTATTTATATAATCAAAACACTTTTTTGTGAAATTTTGTTTGTTAGTTTAGGAAATTATTTTATCTAGCGATTTACATTCAATTTAGCATACTATTTTATATAATCTTTTCTAAATTATGTTTTTTAGACAATATTCATAATTGGGTCATTGATCAGTTTGAGAGTGCAATTCCGAACTTTTGCGATTGCGTCTTTAAGGTCATTTTATAAGATAGCGATTGATGATCACATACGAGGTCTGGCTATTAAATAACGAGACTGCTTATGAAAAAGTTTTATTTTAAAAATTATTCTACAATTGAATGCTCCCCTTCAATGTACTCCCCTCCCCTCGCCACACACCGTTCCATTCGTTTTTTTCATTGGTCAAAGCAATGTTGGAAGTCTTCTTTTATAAGAGCATTTAGGAGCTCCGCCGATTTTCGCTTCACCTTTTCCATCGACTCGAACCGGGTTCCTTTTAAGGCAGACTTGATCTTCGGAAACAGGAAAAAGTCACAGGGTGCTAAATCAGGCGAGTACGGCGCGTGTTCGAGCACTGGAGTGCCTCTAGCAGCTAAATAACGCTTCACAGACAGCGCGTTATGGGCAGGTGCGTTGTCCTGGTGTAAGATCCACGACTTGTTTTTCCACAACTCCGGCCGTTTCTTACGAACTCGCTCTCGCAGTGTTGCCAAAACTGTCAAATAGTAAGTTTGGTTTACAGTTTGACCCTCTGGAACCCATTCAGTCAT
>NW_017304522.1:16977-26921 GCF_001594115.1 Trachymyrmex septentrionalis | reverse complement strand
AAAAACGTGTTTTCGTACTGGAATAGTAGACACTTCCAGCTATCCAACGCTGCATTCGTTTCCCACCCTACCCCTCTAGGACGCCTTCTGCGCGCGCAGTCTCGTTATTTAATAGCCAGACCTCATACACTGTAATGTATCTATATATTCCAGTTCTTACCCGAATTTTTCAGCATCTAATGTCTCACGTTGATATAGTGAACAACGCTCAATACCATCCATAATGGAAATTTTTACATACACTGCGATGAGTTTTTACTTATTTTATAATTACCATCTAAATTATTTCATGTGTTTGTCATGTTAGTGTTTTTCAAATAAGTTATTTTTTTAAAAATTGTATTAGTTTCAACATTGAGAATGGTCTAATTAGAGTCGAAACGTATGTTATAATAAACTTTTGTTTTATAATAACACAGCATTAAGACCTTGCTTGGCTCATAGTTCTATACTTATTATTAATAATAAGTATTGAGTCTTTTTCTTATATTATCATTAATTAATTAATTTGGAGAAAGGGTAGGAGTATAAAATCATTTTTTTACATTTATATTATAATTTTTATCATAATATTTATTTTTTTTTTAATGATAATACATAGATCAATGCTCTCCGAAGACCAGAGCGATCAACTCATATTCGATTATATTGCGGTCGAAGGATTCATCATCGTACATCACATGTTCGCAGGTTCTGCGATAGACGCGATATCGAGAAGTCGCAATAATTTTCTGTCAACATTATCAGTTATCGAAATTAACGAGGAAATGAGATGATTTACACAGTATTCGAGATTAATACATATTAAGTAAGGTGTTTTTGGACATGGAAAGACGAGCCGTGGACGTTTCCAGATATTGCAGACGCAATATTGGTAGATTATTAATTCATCCGAAGCGTAACGTTAGATTTCCAATGTACTGTCTTCACATTGAAGACGAAGCATGTAGCCATTTGTTCTCATTATCAGTAAAAGGGACAGTATGACACGTGTCTGTTCGAGGAGCTCTTTCCAAGTGTCAGGTGAAAGTGGAACTTCTTTACCATGACATTTTCCAAGAACGATGTTACATCGGAAGGGAATTTGACGTTGATGTTTAAATATTTGTAGCCAGTTACGGTTAACGGATATCTTTTTTTGAGAATTCGAATGATAGGATAACATGTGATTTGATGTCTGTAATTAAAGAAAAAAATTATTACAATAGAATTATTAGATGAAAAAATACAATTAGACAAAAAAGAAAAAAATACCTAAGTATCTGATTGTTCTTTATCTGGATTCCATTCGAATCGTTGAATTTTTTCTTCTTCACGCTTCGTCTATCATGGTTAGACCTCCTATTCCATGAGGTAATTTTCGATGTCCACACTGTTGAACATTTTCTTTATCTTTCTTAGAATATCGTCACAGTATATACAGTAGCGCAACTCTCCCGATTTTATATTGGCCAAAATGAAGTGTGCATGCGTAAAATAAGTAAGTTGCCCCGTCTCATTTCCTCTTTTTTTTTATTATTCTCTCTCTTTCTCTTTTAAATAAGCGTTTCAATGTTCCACTTAAACATTTGTCTTTTAAGCATACATGGTTCAGAGTAGAAATTTAGAGGAAAGTATTATGTGTATTGTCCATTTGGTGAAACGTTGTGTGAGAAATCTCGAGAGATTGGTCTAATTTTTGTGAAAAAGTGATAAAGTGGAAAAGTGAAAAAAAAGTAACATAGAAAATCGAACGAAAAGAATTTCTTTTTATTTATTGTATTTTAAATTTATTTTTTGGACATACATATATATAAATTTCTTTTATATCTCTCAGCTTTCTCATAACATTTTCATAGATATATAATTACATAATATTTCTTTATACAAAAATATACATTTTTAAGTTAATTTAATATTTTTCCTAATATTTTTCTATATTTTCTCTTTATTTTTCAATATGTTTACCATTTATTTTTATTAATTTTTAAGTTCAGATTATTTCATTGTAATAGTAGGTTTATTCGTTTGTATACGTTGCATGCTCTAATATGCTCCTATAACAGCTCTTACTCACTCCAATGCATTTGTTGGAGTGCGACGCGAATAAATCTAGTGAGTTTTGACAGAGCGAAAAAAGGATGAAAAGAGAAAGAAGGTGATAACCATGGCAACGCTAGGTAACTTGCTTATTTCATGCATGCGCACTCCATTTTGGCTAACACTAATATCAAAGGTGCCGACAGGGAGTTGCGCTCCTGTATATACTGTGATATCGTCTTCACGATTAGAAAATGGGTACATTTTTCTAACGATATTGTCGAAATGATTGTTCCTTTCATACTGATCGTTTTAATGATTATATAATTATTATATATGTATAATTGCCTTTAATTAAATTAAATAACAAAATAAAGGACTCTTTCTAAACATAATAAACAAAAATAAATATCGGGCGAAGTAAGAGTCAAACACATTTCTTCCAAATACACAAAAATATATATTACATTAAAATTAACAGAGATAAAAACTAATTACATAACGCAAAAAATTGGAATATAAATTAAGAAATGATTAAGGTTACAAGTTTCGGCTACCGGTTTGAGCCCTCTTCAGATATTAGTATAACGAAAAAATGACAGAATAAAATAAAATCAATTGTCGCAAATGATCGTATATTCAGAATATTCACATTTCGGGTGATCTCGAAACATAATTTCCGTATGATTGAACAAAAGTATTAAAAACGTCTTGGTAAAGTTCTAGTTAATAAAAAGGATAAATTAACGTTCATTCCTCTCCACACAGAAAAGTTCAATCGTTTCAATAAAAACGACATCAGGGTATCTTTCCGTAGTCCTAATAAATTGAAAAAATACATCAAGGTACATAAAGATATTTGTCCACATATATCGAAGAACAACGTGGTCTACAAGATTTCATGCAAAGATTATGACGCGTCATACGTGAACAGACAGGCAGAAAATTAAAGACCAGGATTGCTGAACAGGATCGCAATCACATTAGATACAACACTCCTGCTCGATCTGTCATAACTGAGCATAGAAGACAGCTCGATCACGAATTTAAATGGGATGAAATCGCAATTTTAGATGAAGAGCCCTACTATCGGAGACGTTTGGTTTCAGAGATGATTAATATCAAGAAACAAAAGAATGGTCTCAATTTACAGACTGATACCGATGGCCTCCACAAGGCTTACATTCCCATCATAAATAGAGTTTGACTTTCGGTTACGAACAGTCCGTCTCCGCTCTCAGTCTGTGTTGATCTGCACTACTAAACGTACATAAGAATCGACACGTAATGTCTGTCTTACATATCTGCGCTCCTTCTTACTGTACATATTTCATAAGTTTTTTATTTCTTTTTGGACATATTAATTTAAATTTCTTACACATGAATTCTGGTGAGTTTTTTATGAAATAATTTTTATTATATTATATTTATTAGATTTTCGGTATTTTATATTATTTTACTTATGCGTAGTTGTTTGTGATACGTTTTTTTTTGTTTTTTAATTTATCCTTTTTATTAACTAGAACTTTACCAAGACATTTTTAATACTTTTGACTGTTCAATCATACGGAAATTATGTTTCGAGATCAAGACTCACCCGAAATGTGAATATTCTGAATATACGATCATTTGCGACAATTGATTTTATTTTATTCTGTCATTTTTTCGTTATACTAATATCTGAAGAGGGCTCAAACCGGTAGCCGAAACTTGTAACCTTAATCATTTCTTAATTTATATTCCAATTTTTTGCGTTATGTAATTAGTTTTTATCTCTGTTAATTTTAATGTAATATATATTTTTGTGTATTTGGAAGAAATGTGTTTGACTCTTACTTCGCCCGATATTTATTTTTGTTTATTATGCCTTTAATTAATATATCATTGTAGTATCATTTTTCCCCCTCCCTCTCATTATTCCTCGTTTATGCATATATATATTAGATTGAATTAGTTGACTTAAGATATCTTGCAATAATCCATCTCTTGAACATTCGAATATTTTTACGCTAAATTTACCAGTTACGATTCTCGTGAATTCGTTAATTTTGTAAAATTGTTGTTTCTTAGCAAAATAAATATTACCGTCGGAAAGCCATGGTTGAAGTTGACGGTTCCTGGGAATATTGATATCATTAATAGTACATACTACAATACATTTGTCTATTTGCGCTACATCGTTATCATCGAAGATTACGTAGGTTTGTCCTCTGTGGGTATTTATCGCGATATTAATCACAACGTTTGCGAGAAATCCTAGACTTGTTTTGGCCAATCTCCTTTTAATTTGGAACTTGGATAATTGACCATGTAAACCATATTATTTACAAATAGTACTATTTCAGCCGAGGGTCTTTGATACGCAGCTGAAAAGGAGAAATTTTCTGGAAAGAAATTCATGTAGCTATTTAGTAAGAATGGTCCGTCGTATTTTTTATCATCTATATTTATTGACCATACATAGCGTTGATAGGTGATGAATATTTGATGATTTAATATTAACATAATATCCACGTATTGTAAATCACAGATCTACGGGTTTATTCATCATAATTTCAGTAGTCAATGCTGATGATTCAGTAGTAGTAGTTGTTAATTTTGGATTTTTAATTCCATAGAGATGTTGAATGACTAAAATGTCCTTTATATTGAATTTAACGGTTTTATTATTATTATTAGTGATAAACGCATTATGGCGTCTTCACGCGAACTGTGCGTTAATCCTAACGAGTATCCGATTTCATATGTTAACGTGTGAAGCAGATGTTCCTTGTTGAGAGGTTTTTTTTCGTCCAGGTATATGTGCCAAGGTATTTTGCATAGTCACGTGTATTTCAACGGTGTATTAGGAAGATATTTAGGATAGAATGCGTGAGCGAGTACTTCACTAGAACCGTCAAACGAAGAGGAGCAAATTTCTGCGTTATGTTTGCGATCAACGTAGGTGTGAGTGCTATTATGATATTAAGATGTCGGGATTTATCGTTTTACGTTTGAACGATAAAGATGAATTTGCTGCCTATAACGAGAATGCAAATACGGTAGTTTTCAAGATATATGTGTTCGCTAAATGAAAGTTCCACGTGAGATGTGTTTTCATCTATTTTGGTATATATCTGTATTTTGCTCATGGTATGGGATGTTCAATGTACCATCACCTTGTATTTGATAATATTCTTGAAACGAAATAGTTTGTTTAATTTTTTCACTCTCGATCGACAATTATGTGTTGTTTCCGATGTTATTCGAATAACCATCATCATTCCTATTGCTCGTGGCTGAGCGTGATGATGCGTACGTTGGTTGTACGTAGTTATATAGGACCTACAATTTAACGTCAATTCCGAACAGCGATTTATTAGAGAAGTGTTATTGGCAAGAATACTCTCGTTGGTTTGCCATTGTCTTCCGAGAGGAGCTACGAGCGTTCGAAAACAATTTTCTGCCTGGGATCGAATCCGGAATCTCTGGCATAACAGTCTCGTGCGCTATCTGCTACGCCATACTCGCACAAATAACCACATTTTTGCAGATATAGAATTATTTCATTATCTATACTTTGAGGATTTATCGTTGTCGTCGTCGTTGTCATTGTTGTCATTATAGTTATAACGAAGATGATGAACGCGAGAAACATCGAAATGTAAAAAAAGTATACGACACACAATGGAAACGACATGCACTTCAACAAACTTTTAATAGTAAGAATCGCGTTCATGATTTTTATATATTCCAGAGATGACACTTTTTATCTAATTAAGAAAAGGGAAATAAAATCGTAAAATAAATATTTGAATGATATATAATATATTTGACAGTATGAGTTACATATATAAGTAGAATATATTTTAATAGCGTGAAATTTGATAAAGAAATAAATGAAATCGTAATATATTTAAATAGAAAATTATAATAAATGTTTAAAATAGAGATCGTTGAAAAATATATTATATCATTTTATGAATAACATTAATCAATGGATTGTACTCTTTCACCCTATCGTGAATAATAAGACAATAGGCTATGATATTTGGTGGAATATTTTCCTTATGTTTAAATTCTATACGAATCCAAAGTAGCACTCTTTATCGATTCGTTTTGACGAGAACAATCGATCACTACGAATGAACCGTTTACAAGAAATTGCGCGATAAATAATAAAGCATCGTGATTGTCATAACCATATGTTTTTCGAAATTTTACATACATATATTATATTAATACTAGCCATAATTGCGTTTCAAGATTGGAAAGGATTTTATTGCACAGTTTATAGAATTGTCTAGTGTACTTGTATAAATTCATACTGAAATATTTGGGTAATAAGATCAATTTTGATCGATTGTAGGATTTTATTTACCTAATTGATAGAATTCAAATTTATTTATCTAATTATAAAAAAGTTTTCTATGCGATTTATAGCATATACGCATGTATTATTTCTTGGTAAAGTTTATTTATAAGCATGTCAAATCTGGAACAAAAATCTTTTATAAATAAAATTAATATTTCCTGTAATTAAATTTTATAAGATACGTGTAGAACAAAAAATAATAAAAAAGAATAAAAAGAGGGACTAAATTAATAATGTATAATTGTATAAAATATATTTAGAAACGATATAGCTAATGTCACGAATTCACCGTTGTATCAGTAGAAAGTTTATGATTGATCACAATAATGAGACAGAACTATTAGGTTGTTCGGAAAATAATTTCGTTTTTTCCCAACAGAGGACTTAATTGTATTTTTCACAGCCAATTTCACACTTAAGCCGCATAATCATTATATATTTTGACAGCTGATATAGCAAGGGTTGCTTGTGAAAAAATTCGATTGATTCTACGCAGTAGTTTTTGGTTGATGCCCTATCAAATATGAAAGTGAAAAGCAGCATTTTCGGTATATTTTACTTTTTTACTATCGAAAAGGTAAAAATGCTGTTCAAGCAAGAAAAAAATTATCCGATGTGTATGGAGAAGATGTATTGACAGAATGTCAGTGCCAAAACTGGTTTGCAAAATTTCGATCCGGCAATTTTGATGTTGAAGATGCACCACGTTCTGGAAGGCCAGTTGAAGCTGATGAAGACACAATAAAGGCATTAATTGATGCAAACCGGCGAATAACAACTCGTGAGATCGCTGAAAGATTAAATTTATCGAATTCAATCGTTCATGATCATTTGAAACGCGTCTGATTAAAAATCGTTTTTCATTTTCATAAGAAAAAACGAAATTATTTTCCGAACAACCCAATATATTGCAACAATTTAACTAATCCTATTGTAACAATAAATGATTGTCGTTATTAAACAAGAATTTGATATTAGCAATGAATATAGACCGTGCACAAACGTTCAAAGAAATAAAGTATTTATTTTTATCTAAGATATCAGTTGATCAATAATGTTGTCTTTTATATCTTTTATACTAAAAAAAATATCATAACGTTTTTTTAACATTAAAGATATGCGAGGAACGAATTCTTTGCAATTAGGATAAGATGGTATACGTCTGTATGCAAACATATTATTCGTTATAACATTACACCTGAAAAACTAATACTATATTTATAAAGATACGTAAAATTCTACATTGGATACACGGCCTAAACTCATTTTTGAAAAGAGAACAGACAGACTTTATTGTCACTGACGCTGATCCCTTAGATATAAAAAAGATTCGATATCGTCATTGCATAATTTAATGTAGGCTTGATGGCAATTACATTAAAAATTAACTCGCATATTTGTAAAGATACGTAGAGTTCCACATTGAATACACCATCCGAAAGAAAAAAGAAAAAATAAAAAATAAATGATATATAAAAATAATAAAATAGAAAACGCATGAACGAAAGAGAGTTCTAAGCAGTCATCGCAGTCATCGCATCAAAAAACATCTGTGAAGATATTATACTTTAAACGTTAAACAAGAATTGTACGTTTACGTTACTCTGTGTGAAATTAATAAACAATATTGTTCGTCGATAATGCATTTCAGTCGCAGTACAAAGAACTTGGATTTTGAAACGTGTTTACTCGCAGTAATATATGGTGTACCAAGCATAAGACATAGCAGATATATAAACATTTCAAGGTGTGTTCGAAGTTTGATGATTACGTAAATTTAAATCTTCTTACATGTCATTGTACGATTCATGGTGCTATTGATGGAACATACCACGAAGCTCATCTACACATAAACGTTGTGAAATATATACTATATTACTTCAATGTCATAAAATGTAATTATGATCAATCTATATTGAATTAAATGAGAGACAGTAAGTTTATTCAATTTCTATAAAATTTTGTTCATACATTTTATACGTTATGTACTTTTCTAAGGTCTATTTACACATTTTCTATTTTTTAGCGCATCTTCTCATACATCTTTGAAACCTCGCTACATACTTCATATCTTGATGAAGAGATATGTATTGACGTTGACAGCGTATAAGTTCTTGGACATCGGAATCGTCGTAGGATCTACGTCTCATAGAAATTGCGATCAGCGACAATCGAAGTATAATCCTGCCTCATGCATGGAAGGCGTCCATCGAGAGGCAGATATTGAGCGATTAATGCAGTCAACTGTCCCATCATCATCATCATCGATTCAAGATCTGAATGTAGAACTTGTTAAAGTATGTGATACGAAAAACGTAAAATTGTCATTGTATGATACATGCTTGTACATGAAATCAATAACCGTACTCTTCTTATTTAAACTTGAGCAATGTACTGAGCATGTGTACTACAAACTAAGTCAATATACGCACGGTGTTAGTGAAAAATTCAAATATTTTGTATCATTTTTAAAACAAAATTGTATTACTAATAAACGCGATGCTGCAAACACTTTGCACAAAATTTATGATAAAAATTCTATTATAGAATGTGAATTATGTGGTCTATGATTTAAATTGGTCTATGATTACATTAAAAATTAGATAAATAAATCTATATTAAAAAATATACATATTTCTTTGATTGAAATTTATCTTTTCTCTAATCTCTTTATCATTTCTTTTTCATATCTTCGTGATAATAAATTACTTAATAAGAAAGCGCGTCCGACTAATTGACTTATACTATTAAAATATTATTAAAATTGTACTCGTATCATTCCATTGTAAAATCGCATCATAAAAGTCATAAAATGAATACCATATCTTTTTAATAAAATCACGTGTGAGAGAGGATATACAATTTGTGACTACTATACGCCAAAATTATATTAACAATAAATGTGATATATTAAATGATTGCGTGAAGTTTATGATGAAACTTCAATCATGGAGTGTGAATTAGTAATATGCGCTTCAAATGAAATTGTATACACTGCGTTACATTTAAAGTAAAAAATAAATTAATGTTTTATAAAAATGTATAATATGATATTTAAATATATTACTGATGTTTTAAAATTATTTTCGGTCTCCTTTTTCCTTGCCTCTATTCGGCGGTTTAGAATTATATATGATAAAAAGGTGTGCAATTTTTCCTCAAATTAGTTAATCAAATTATTAAAATAAAAATTGAATAATAAGAAATTATAGTTCTAATCTCTATTTCTTTCTGGGTTTCCTCCACAATCCTAAAATATTTTTTTCGCTCTCTTCTGTCTGTGACATCATCTGCTTGTCACGTATCTTTGAAACCTGCACATTCCTGTTTCTCCTTACCGCGACTGAAAAAGAATCTCCTTCCTCTATAATTATTTAGAAATAATTAATAATATGATAGCTGTTCAGTAGTACAATAAGTGTTCGATAGCTGCTCAATAATAGTTTATAATAGTTTGATAATTAGGAACGTTCAGCTATTTGTATTACATTACTAAAAATATTATTATAGTTAGTTGTTAAATTAAAATCATTGCTAAATCATATCATTAAAAAAATCGTAAACCAAATAT
>NW_017304522.1:14911-16877 GCF_001594115.1 Trachymyrmex septentrionalis | reverse complement strand
TATATTTACTTAATAAAATTGTGAGCAAGAAAAAAAGAATGTGGAAGAGAATATAACGAGAAGAAGAGAGAGCGCGAATACTATGATAGGTATAGGACTACGATGGATAAGAGAGAGAGCATGAATACTATGGCGAGCATAGGACTACAACGGGTGGGACATATATCATTATGCGTACTATTTGACAACGTCGCAATGCATCTCAATCTTTAAATTTTATATCATTATACATGCAATTTGGCAACGTCGCAATGTAAAATTACATTCATGATATTATCGCGAAATATGTCGTATTAATACGTCGAATGTCCTTAAAAAAAAATCTTTTGTTACACTAACAAAGCCATCATATATCGGCGCTTGCATTTTTTATCTCTCACTTGTGTTGGTTGAACAATTCCATATGCATCCCTAAAGAAATGTGATGGAAGGGACGAAACTTAGAAAGAGATCGGGCAATGTTACTACAATACATCAGTCGTTCAAACGGATCGCTACTGCAACGTTTTCCAAGCATGTACGATTCCATGAGATTTTACGTTTCTATTCAAGATGAAGAGTTTTATAAACAATAAGTTTTTATTTTATAATTTTTTAACCTTTTCTCTACAGTTTGTTTATCTGTTTTTCCTTTTTTCTCTATTATATATATATATATACTCACACACACACACACACACGCGCACACACACGCACGCACACACACACACACGCGCACACACACACGCGCACACACACGCACGCACACACGCACGCACACACGCACGCACACACGCACGCACACACAATATTTTCTCTCTCTCTTCTGCAAAGCATCTTCTTGTAATAAACCTCGTCATACACCTCGTATATTGGGAAGAAAATTTACTCTTACTCGTACAGCTTATAAATACCTGGATGTCGGAATCGTCGTGGGACCTGTGTCTTTTATGGAAATTGCAATTGGCGACAACCAAGGTAACAACATAATTATCTCGTGAAATATGGCAGGCTTTCATCGAAAGACGCGCGGATATTGAGTGGTTCGTGCAATCAATTGCATCTTCATCATTATCGGTCCAAGATCTAGTGATAAAAATCGTAAAAATGCGTGATGTGAATGTGGTCAAATTAATATTGCACGAAACATGTCTGTATATAAAACCGTCAATCGTAATCTTCATGTTCGAACTCAAACATTGCGTCCAGAATGTATTCTCTGAGCTGTGCCAGTATACGTATATCGTCAATAAAAAATTTAAATATTTTGTAATACTTTTAGGTGAAAATTGTATTATCGATAAATGTAATGCTGTAGATTTTTGCGCAAAATTTATAATAAAAAAATCAAATATAGAAGTGAGTTAATAGTTTGTGCTTTAGATAATATTGTAAACAGTGTGATAAGTAAATGTACATTTTATTGCTAATCGGGGAAGTAGGTGCTTAAAGTTCGATTTGAAATTAATTAAATTAAATTAAGATCCTGCTTATAAAAATTGTAAGAACTATATAATAAGAGCTATATATTGTAAAATTACGTTATATATAATAAAAGTAAACGCATATTTAAACTATATATCTAGGTGTATGACATTATTTATTCCTTTCTTATTATCGCTATCATATTACACGTGCCGCCAGCATCTTCGCGCTCAACGGTACTGCGATGGATGGTCATGATGTATGTTCTCTCTATTTAAATTATTAAATAAAAAACGTATGATAAAATATTTTTGCGCGCGAGAAGAAGATACAACGGGAGCGACAACGTAGCGGGTAAGATGACGAAACATAAAAGGGAGAGAGGTGGTAAAATATATGCTGTAAGTATGCGGTGTATGCGGCGGCGGCGAGTGATGAAAAAAATAAGGAATGCATTGTTTATGTAATTAATCGACTGGGGTCCTATTACAGCGATGCCGCCGGGACTTCCCACGCCTTCCTCCTCTATCGCGCCTTCCACCGCCCGCGCCTACGAGTACTC
>NW_017304522.1:11795-14811 GCF_001594115.1 Trachymyrmex septentrionalis | reverse complement strand
CCCCCCCGCGCCTACGAGTATCCCCCGCGCCACTCAGGGGACTCGAATTAGAACCCGTCTTAAAATACTACTAATATGTTACAAATAGTATTGCCACGATGTAAGGACGATATAATAACATGTATTAT
The DNA here is from genome assembly GCF_001594115.1 of Trachymyrmex septentrionalis. NCBI lineage: Eukaryota > Metazoa > Arthropoda > Insecta > Hymenoptera > Formicidae > Trachymyrmex > Trachymyrmex septentrionalis. Next base: position 14,683 of record NW_017304522.1, on the reverse strand, counting down.
TCGCTATAATGAATTAATCATGGAACATGGAAATAAACTTTGTCTAAAATATCCATCACTACATCATCATGACATGATACGACAGCGATTAAGACAACTTGGTCGGTTTCTTTTAGAAATTAAATAGCATTATCACGATATAGATGATTTATCGTCAGTTTATTATCCAAAATATTATGAAATATGCATCGATGTCATAAAAGTTCTTGCTGATCTTGATATTTTAATAAAGACTTACAAAGTTCCGTCATTAACAACTTCACTAAGCACATTATTAAAATCTGCAGGAGAAACGTTAATTTCTTTGACAACATTTCAAGACAATACTGAAAAACAAAAACAGAAAATTTTTTAAAATTGTTAAAAAATGAATATGGTACAGTAGTCAATAAAGTTGCCTTAGAAACGCAACAGCAATTAAAAAAAAGAAAGAAAGTTATACTTTCGTCTATTGATGATATTAAAAAATTTTTATATATTTTTACATATACAACGTACCACGGCATTCGAGAATATTAACAAAAAATTTTCGCTCAAAAAATGGTTACAACTTTCTGAAAGTACATTAATATCAATACAACTATTTAATAGACGAAGACCAGGAGAGATAGAAAGAATGTTTATCGAAGATTACAAGAATTATGAAAAAATTGATTCAAAGACAAATCCAGATAGCTTTAATGCACTTTCATCCGAATGTCAAAAAATAGCATTGAAATACGTGCGTTTTATGATATGTGGAAAGAAAACTCGTACTGTATTAGTTTTATTAGATTCTGAGTTGCAGAAATGTGTAGAATTAATTCTTTAATACAAAAAACAAGCCGGCGTTAGATCAAAAAATCCTTATGTTTTTGGAATTTCTTGTAGAAATATTAGTAATGAATATTCACACTTACGAGCATGTAATCTAATGCGTAATTATTCATTTGAATGTGGCGCGATAAACCTCAAGCTTTATAAGGAACTACTCTACGTAAACATGTAGCAACATTAGGAGTCAATTTGAATTTGATGGATAGTGAAATTGTCGACCTTGCTAATTTTATGGGACACGAGGAAAAAATTCATCGCGAATATTATAGAATGCCAATTGTTCATTGAGAGATTCTACGAATGTCAAGATTATTACAATCGGCTAGTGGCAAAGACTGTGAAAAGGAAAATAATTTAAATGATGAGGAAGATGATTGTCATGATGTAAATAATGCTTCTGAAGACAATGTAATTCCAAGTTATATAGTAAGTATTTTATTCTTAATCCCCTCTCAGTTATCGTATTGGAGTGTGGTATACGTAGAGCGTTTGAAAATCGCGTAGCATTTGTAGAAACCGGGATGTTAGGAGACGATATAGAAGGGAAAAAGATGTATAAATCAAACAATGATAAGAACGCCAAACACGATCATAGCTAGATGTTTCAAATAATATATTACTATGTATTAATTAAATTTCAGTCATGATTGCACGTCAATAACTTTCGGACTTTCAACATAAACAATCTAAAACATTAAGTGTATTCTTCAACGTATACTTTTCCCTACCTAGAAGCAGTAATCATGTTGTTTCTATAAAAGATCGTGCAACTTTATTTAAATAAATACTTGCATGGGAATGTTTTGACAAATTTTTTTAAATTACAATATATATTTTTTTTTTACTGTTCATTTCTTTAGTTCTTTTATTTTTATCTCTAAATTAATAATTGGAAAAAAGTGTTTTTCGTAATTTTCACTTTTAATTTTGATCTTTCGTAAAATTCACATTAATATAATAAGTTTTGTCAATATCAATAAGTTTTCTGGATTTTTATCTGCTTTATCATAACATTTCTTTAGAAACATCCAGCATTATTATGCAAGATAAAGAAGTAATACTCAACGGAGTAAGAAACCCAGCAGAAAAGTACAACAAAATTTACCTCTTGATAATCATGACACAGCACAATTACGTAAGATTTTAATTATTTTGCGTGATCTAGAACTTATGTAGTTCTTATTATTAACCTTTAATACACACGATGGTTTTTGATACCTTTACTATATACGATGGATCTTTCATGTCCTAAGATGAATTTTTAAAAAATTCTCGTCGGAAGATATGCAGGAATATGGACCGATAACATGCAAAACTTATTTTTTAAATGTCAAAGCTTTTTAGGAAAAGAATATAGACCATTGTTTAGCGAGGTGTTCCTAATTAAGTCCTAATTTAAAAAAAAAAAACAATACTGAGAACGTAAATGACCCAATTGTGTGTATCAAAGGTATTAACACACTAAAATAAAATTCTAGATTCTGGAAAATTACCAATATTCTGTTACGTCCAAGCTCCGCGCGCATGTGGACGCGACAAGGAACCGAATTGTTAGACCGATTTGGTCGTGTTCGGGCTTCGGACCGCAAGGCAGCCGTGGGGAAGGACCGGCGCAAATCGGGAGGCGCTTCGCTTCGTTCTGAGACTTCTAACGAGCCGGGGGTCGAACGAAGGACGAAGTGGAAACCTCTGCTCGTGCTCCGCTAAACGGACATACGAGTCGGACGTACTTCAAAAAAGGGTCCAACTGGGTCAGTGTGCCGAGAGGGGCGCGCTTTAACGCCAGCTGCGCCAGTACGGCCGTATGCCCTGACTTTCGGTCATGGAACTTAATCCAAGTGACCGCGGAGAGGGCGAAGTGCAATCGCGGGAGAGGTTATATTTAAATAAAGACTGCTGAGAAGTTAATTTAATAATGATATATTGTAATTAAAAAAAAGGAAACTTGAGTGATACATTTTTTGAATAAAAAATAAATACAATTTTGTCAAGTAAATAAAAAAAAATAATACAATTTTTGATTCTCTATTCTGAGTTATATGTACGCATTTATGGATGTGTGAGTGTGTGTG
>NW_017304522.1:11558-11766 GCF_001594115.1 Trachymyrmex septentrionalis | reverse complement strand
TGTGTGTGTGTGTGTGTGTGTGTGTGTGTGTGTGTGTGTGTGTAGAGAGTGGCAGAATGGAAGGGAGGAGTTACGGAGAGAATAACGAGAGACTAAAAAGAGGAGGAGGTTTTGGTGAGTGGATTTGAGAGGGTTTGGCCTAATTTTCCTCGAATGATGAGTGTTAGCGGACATGAACGATCGGTCGACAGGAGGCGAACAATTATCA
>NW_017304522.1:9879-11458 GCF_001594115.1 Trachymyrmex septentrionalis | reverse complement strand
GGAGGTTTTGGTGAGTGGATTTGAGAGGGTTTAGCCTAATTTTCCTCGAATGATGAGTGTTAGCGGACATGAACGACCGGTCGACAGGAGGCGAACAATTATCGTGCGGCGACGGCGACAGATTAAAATTATAACGTGAACGGACTGCAATGTTTTCATTTTCTTATAGGAGGGAGAAAGAAAGAAAGAAAGAAAGAATAAAAATAAAATAAAGCAATTGAATAATAATTAAAAAATATAATGAAATATTGAAATAAATTACCAAAAGATAAAGCGAGGAGGAAGCCAGAGAATAGAGATATACTGACTTACTACTGAGATGCTTATCATTGGAGGTCCTCCGGTCAGGATGTGCAAGGCTGGTGATGTTTCTTTAACACTGACTCTACTGAAGAAAGAGGGCTCCGAAAATCGGACTTTTGAGTATCGCGACAAACTCACTGACTCTATCAACTTTGAGTATTGCGACCGCTTTTCTAACTTATCGCCCGACAAGTATAACTCGAGAACTTAGAGAAAATCTCCGGCAAGGGTTGCGGAACCGCAATTTTTATACTAATCGCCCTAGATTCCTCAAATTTGGATTGGTGGAATAGGTTTCGTTGGCTGGTAGTAGGATTTTCCTTTGCTCTTGGATTGGTCAAGATTTTGGGGGAGGAAAGGATGTTGACAGGAATCTGTAGCATGGGAAAGTGTCCTCCAAAATTTTATGATCTTAAGATTTATGGGAAAACGCACGTCTCGGACGTCGAGAAGGCGAGCATGCATCGTCGCCACGGGACCACCCAGAATCTACCTCTGAACGTCGCGTGCCGTTTCTTAAATTTTGTAATTACGGATTCGCGAGAATCGTCCGCGACTTGACCGTTAATCTTGGCGCCGGTCTTACGCTTTCCATACGTATTATATGTTACGTCCGGACTCCACAGTTCTTTTCTTCGACTAGAAACTTTCGTCATCACAAAAAATTAGTGACCAGTAAACCATCTGAAACAGTAGCAACGAGCCAAATAACATTTTAAATAACCCCTCTAATAACCCATTCGGGACAGAACCGTTAGGTTAGATATTGAAACCAAGTGCCACATAAGCGAACCTTACCCCGAGGGACGGGAAGAACAAATAGATTAGGATTATAAAATGAAACAGCAGCTGAGAGCAATAAATGCACATTTTAAACTAATAAACCATTCGGGACAGAACCGTTGGGTTAGATATTGGAACCAAGTGCCAAATAGGCGAACCTTATCCCGAGGAACGGGAAGAACAAACAGATTAGGATTATAAAATGAAACAGCGGCTGTGAGCAATAAATGACATGTGGCTCGAACCTATTGGACATCCGGCAAATGGTCGATGACGAAAGTTGTCTTAGACACATACCCCTGTATCCCATTTCATAACCGATACCCCTAATCCTAACCCTAATCCTGGATTGGCCCAGCAGCACACGTGTGCTCTGCTCTCGGCGTAACTAACTCGCCAATATAAAAGGAGGGGTCCTCCACGAGGAGCGGCATTCGGCATTCGGCATTCGGCATTCGGCAGTCACCAATCAGAAGTCAGTAGTGATCAGTTG
>NW_017304522.1:0-1558 GCF_001594115.1 Trachymyrmex septentrionalis | reverse complement strand
GCTAGAGGCACTCCAGTGCTCGAACACGCGCCGTACTCGCCTGATTTAGCACCCTGTGACTTTTTCCTGTTTCCGAAGATCAAGTCTGCCTTAAAAGGAACCCGGTTCGAGTCGATGGAAAAGGTGAAGCGAAAATCGGCGGAGCTCCTAAATGCTCTTACAAAAGAAGACTTCCAGCATTGCTTTGACCAATGGAAAAAAACGAATGGAACGGTGTGTGGCGAGGGGAGGGGAGTACATTGAAGGGGAGCATTCAATTGTAGAATAATTTTTAAAATAAAACTCTTTTTCATAAGCAGTCTCGTTTTTTAATAGCCAGACCTCGTATTTATACGGACGAAAATTCACACTGGTCACAGATCATAAACCACTACTCTGGTTTAAGAATGCAAAAGATGCAAACATGAGAATACTCCGCTGGAGGTTAAAGCTCTCCGAATATGACTATGACGTCGTATATAAGGCAGGTAAAACCAACGTAAATGCTGACGCGCTGTCAAGAAACCCCGTAAATCTTGAAGAAGTAAAATGTAATGTAATTAATCCTAATAGATCCTTAAATCTCGACGACCCAAAGGACCAAGAAATGATTTCTAGAATGATAGAAGAAACTGATGAGAAAGAAGAGGACGAAAATTTTGAATAATATCTTTCCGACGACGAGAAAGACGAAGATCAGCTGCCCGACTACGATTCTTTCGGCGAAAATACGACCTTAAGACCATTCACACACGAAGAACTGAACCATCGAGATTACAAATTACCGAAAAGGTATTAATCCATGAGCCTTTTAATTATAATAGAAGGCCAACTCGAAGTCAAACAAAAAATAAAAACGTTCATCGAGAAATATTACCGCAGGAAGAGGACGACGAAATCAAAGAAGTGGAAGATAGAAATGACCCACCCGACAAAGAAAGAGATACAGAAGAAAATGCAAGCACTGACGATGAGGACAAGGTATCGGGTAATCACAACAACAATCAAGAGATAAAAATAAAAATAACCAAAGATAACACCATAAATAGTCGCGATTTATTGTTCTTACGTAAAGATAATGTCATGTATTTCGTCGACGCCAATGGAAGACCACGAGATTCAGGTTCACAGAAACTTTTTGAAAAAAACGAGATCCCTTACCTGAAAGATCTCCCCTTGGGAGAAGCCAAAGCCATAAAATATAAGAAATCTTACCATATTGCCTTACCCGTCAGCGAAGGGCAATGCGAAGGCCCAACGATGACTCTCTTTCAAATTTCCGCAGTAATAAAGAATTTACGAACCGTCGTCGAAAATCTAAGGTTAGGAACCATTAGTATAGCGAAAACGGATTTTGTCAACAACGTACCATGGAATGATATCAAATCTCTATTACAGTCGGCTTTCACCGATTCAACCACGAAATATGCAATGGGTTAATTAAGTATCCCCCTAAAGATCTTCGATCCATTATAATGGACGAAATGCATTGCTCGCCTACGGGTGGACACCGAGGCGTTACGAAAACATATCATAGAATAAAGCATAATTATTACTGGGAAAATTTAAAATCAGACGT
>NW_017304521.1:0-413 GCF_001594115.1 Trachymyrmex septentrionalis | reverse complement strand
CAAAAAACTGGGACAGTCGATTTTCACAAGCTTCTCTTGAGGCGAATTTTTCACCAGCAAAATCATTCGCCATAGACAGGAACAGGTGGTAATCACTTGGTGCCAGGTCCGGACTATAAGGTGGATGCATAAGAACCTCCCAACCAAGCTCCCGGAGCTTCTGGCGAGTCACTATCGATGTGTGTGGCCTGGTGTTGTCTTGATGGAACACAATTCCTCTCCTATTGGCCAAAGCTGGTCGCTTCTGGGCGATTGCTTCTTTCAGACGGTCCAATTGTTGACAGTACAGGTCCGAATTAAGAGTTTGGCCGTAGGGGAGCAGCTCATAGTAGATGATCCCAGCCAATCGCACCAAACACACAGCATAACCATCCTGATCGTCAATCCTGGCTTGGCCACCGTTTGCGCCGGCT
>NW_017304520.1:440-1008 GCF_001594115.1 Trachymyrmex septentrionalis | reverse complement strand
GATAACTCACCTGCAGTTGTTTACATGATCGGGCGAGGGAGGATAATATTTTTCTCTTTATGAAATTTAGTATTCCACCGACATTGGTAGAACGGGGGAGTATGAAATATCTGATAAAAAATATCTTCCTAAGTATCTCGAGCAACAAATAAATTAAAAATAAAAAAATAAAAAGATTATTACCTTCATTTCCAAGAGGCACGTAATATCTGTTATCTTCTTTCTCTGTTGCTTCCTGAGTTATTTCCTCCTCCTCCTCCTCCTCCTGCCCCTCCTCCCCATCATCGCCGTTACCATCGACGTTGCTACTCTCGTTGGAGATGACTTCCATGTTATCAGTAGCATATATTATCGCCGCTGTCATCATTATCAGCATCATTATCATCATCAACATCGTCATCATCATCATCATCATCATTATCATCATTATCGATGTCATCCTCCTCTTGCTCCTCTTCCTCTTCCTCCTCTTCTTCCTCCTCCATTTCTTCTTGTATCATTTCCTCTTCAGTTTCCTGAAAAAGTAATTTATTATTATTATTTTTTTTTTGAACTCTGTATATAGCTA
>NW_017304520.1:0-340 GCF_001594115.1 Trachymyrmex septentrionalis | reverse complement strand
CTCTCTCTCTCTCTCTCTCTCTCTCTCTCTCTCTCTCTCTCTCTCTCTATATTCATCTAATTTTTTTTCTTTTTTTTTAAAAACTTACACGTTATGAAAATTGTGGAAACCGGTGAGACCAGTGCTCTGGAATCGGCTGGACTCACGGCGTCATCCCCATCAGTGTTATCGTCATCATCATCATCTGAAACAAAATTGATTTTATTCTTTATCGCATATTAAAACTATATTATACGAACTAGATTTCTCGGGAGTATTTGTGAAATACCTACCGATTACAATGACGGGGACGACATGTGGAGCCGGAACATTATCCTCCTCTTCGATTCGTGCTCTTCCT
>NW_017304519.1:0-431 GCF_001594115.1 Trachymyrmex septentrionalis | reverse complement strand
GGCGCGTATAACTATATAACGAGTCGCTTCTCGGCAAAACGCGGCACTCGCACTCGGAAAATAAAGTTAATAATGATAAAATCTCCGAGCTAAGTCACGCGCGTGCATCCACTGTGACAGCCGTATACACCGGCACGAACGTTATACCCGTGCCGGCGTTATCCGCGAGTAATCGACGCGGGTTGAAAGATGTTAATAAAAATGAAAGATGTTAATAAAAGATGTTATAAGATAATAGTTAATAATTCAGCAGCATAACGCGGAGTTATGCTGCGCGACGGCCGTCAGAGCGGATGCGTCAGGTGCGGCGCGCTAGAGTTACGCCGCGGCGACCAAGTTCCACGCGATCAGCTTTAACTCGAGAAAGACAAGACAAAACTTGGGCAAATTATATATCAATAGAAAGCTGAAAATGTGCTCTCTCGCGTGGA
>NW_017304518.1:0-207 GCF_001594115.1 Trachymyrmex septentrionalis | reverse complement strand
TATAATTAAATTATAATTATAATTAAAAAAGTATATTTGAAAAAAGAAATTTGCTTTTATTTTTATAATGTTTTTCCAAGCGTTTTATTCAAACAGATAATAGAAAAGTTATTCCAGATGCTATTCCGTATATGTATGTAAACGTCAGTAAAAAATTGTTACTCTTTATATTCATTTATCAAGGAAATGTATTCTATATATACAAAA
>NW_017304517.1:0-7978 GCF_001594115.1 Trachymyrmex septentrionalis | reverse complement strand
ATTTTTGGGCTTTCCATAAAAATTTAGCAAGTGAATCGGTATCCAGACGAGATAACCGAGATGACGAAACATCTGACAAATTGAAATGCTATTTAAATCGGTCAGTTATCAACATGTCATCTTGTCCAATAAAATTCTGGAATAATCATCCTAACACGCGAATTTCGGCAATAGCCAATCGTCATTTCACATTAGTTGGAACGTCTGTTCCTTCAGAATGTTTATTTTCCAAAGCTGGCATAATTTTAAATGAAGCACGAAATCGTTTAAGTGGCAAACATCTCAACCAACTGCTATTTTTAAATTCTTTGTCAATTGAAGATTGGTATGCATTATGAAGCAAAATATTTGAATGTACAGTTTATCAAATAAAACCTTTGTGATACTACCTGCCGTATTTTTTTGCATTAAATTAAAGACTTGTTAAGGAAGATCGATACACTAAAATCAGTTTTTCAAAAAACGATGTTACCGAAGGGAGAAAGAATTCTTTTTCTCGAAAAGAAAAATCGAAATCAGCAAAATTCATTAAATTAATAACTATTATTAATTACTGAAATTTTCTTCATAAAAAATAGTTTAAAACCTTTAACAATTAACGGATTGCAAACAATGGCAGCGTAATTTCTCAAGAAAATGATTCTCAACCCAACAACTTCTCTGAAAGAAATTCTATGAATTCAGTTTGTAACATTTAATTATTAAACAAATCATCAAATAAAAACTAATTTTTGTAAACAAATCGCTATATTTATCGTTAGACATTAAAACAAAAATAATGTTCAGATACGCTGTAAATAATCATTTTTTGAGAAAGTTAACCCTCATTGATTAAAATCCGTTAATTGTTCTTTAAGAAGAAAATTTCAGTAGTAAATAATGTTGTTAAATAAATGAATTTTTGAAGTTTGATATGAATTTTTACTTACAGTTCTTCAAAATTTAGACATTGCCAGCTGGGTCATTAATTAAGAACGGGGAACTCCCTCTGTTGATCCCCGTGCTTTCCCCTATTCATCTTAATGTGAAAGACAAAGACACCATAACGGGCTCTCCGCGCGAATTAATGACCCTAGGTGTACCGATATTGACTGATATTTCCAATATCGATATTCCACTTACCGATATTTAAACTGACGATACGTATCGATACTAAATATCGATATTTTCCGATCGATACACCATCCCTAATAACAGGTTATGAAAACTCGCAGCATTTCTTATAAAATTAAAAAATGTAAAGGTGCCTTTTCATGCTAACGCTCAACACTCATTTTCGGCGTCAAAATAAGTTATGTGATAGAAATTGACGAATATCAATTTTGATTATGTGATTTATTTTAAGGCTGAAAATGAACGTTGAACGTCAGTATGAAAAGGCACCTTAATGATCTAGTAGCCCTTAATGCTATCTAGTGTTCTTAGATCCGGTTCCACAACTCACGGTTAGCTCAAGTTAATCAAAGTTTAAGGCCCTGCACACAATGGAGGAAATATTAGGAATAGGAATAAATATTAAGATTTTAACCTATCAAAAACCGAGTATTCCGGTGTAACTGATATCTGATAGGTTGAAATTTTAATATTTATTCCTGTTCCCCTAATATTTGATATATTATGCGCAGGTCCTAATTTGCTGAAGTTGGTTTAGCGCATTTGTGATGTTCCACTGTCTTAACCTTTATTACGTGTATTTGCCTCGGTTAAAAATGAATCTCCGATTTTGGGCGTTCAATCAATTTAATTGAAGTTTACGATCGTGAGAAATTGTTTGAAAAATTTCGCACGTTCCGCAATAATGTACTCTCTTCTAAGGTTATTATATTATTGTGTGCTTCGTGCATTGAATTGAGGAAAGAAATATTGCATTTTATGTAATAAATCGGAAAGGAATTTCAAAGTTTGTATATAATATGACCTTTGCACATATATTATCGTCATCAAATGATGAAGATTTTGCTAATATTATAAATCAAAGACCAAATAATTTTAGAAGATGACATTTTCATTTTTATGAGTTAGATGATGTAGATTTTCATGTAGATTTTCACGCTGGGTTCCGATTATTAAAAGAATACGTTATAGAAATCTTGGAAATTATCGAACTCGAAATTTTACATCCAACAGAATGGTAAGTATTCGTAGCATTATAAAACAGCATTGTAACTGAGAGTATTTGTTATTAATGAAGCTGTTATTCACAAATAATAATTATTGATTATTATTGATAAAGATATTGACAGTAATAAGTACAATTATAGTAATGCAAAGAAATTAGTTTTTATTATTGAGAGAAATTCATGTTGGTAATACACATATCAAAGAATATGTCACTAATTTATGACTGTTATTCCTTTATCAAAAATAATGCTATTTCTTCCATAAGTTAGCTTCTCTTGACGTTCTAGCTATTTAATATCGGCAGGTAATTTTTCTGAAGTGAACAAAACGAGCTCATAGAATTGTTCACTCCGTAACACAAATACTATTGTTCATCTTCGGCCAAGATATATTAAATTTCCTACTCTTGCGGATGAAATAAAAGCCAAGCAAATACAGTTTTTTGATATTGCACGATTTCTGAGAATTGTGGGCTGCATAGATTGCATTCATGTAAAAATCCAGTCATTTGGTAATTAAACTGTATATCAATATTTGGAAGTAAAGTTTATACAAACTTTCTTGCTGTTATATAAGTATCAATAATTATTGTAAATATCAGGTGGAGATAATACAGAATACTTCAGAAATCGAAAAGATTATTTTTCGATTAATGTCCAAGCGATTTGTAACACTAATTTGAAAATAATGAACCTTGCAGCTCGTTGGCCAGGTTCGGTGCATGACACCATGATTTTCAACAATTCCAGGATACATGCTCTATTTGAGACTGGAACATTTGGAGATGCTTTGATCTTAAGTGATGGTGGTTATTCTGTTTGATCTTATTTAATGACCTCTATGCAACACAAAAAATCATGCTCAGGAACTCTATAACGAATCGTTTATTAAAACACGCAATACTATATGAGCACGTGTTTGGAAAAGAAGATTTCCAATTTTAGCACTGGGTTCTCGATTTGCTAAAGTCGAGAGAGTACTACCAATCATTGTAGCAACTGCCATATTACAATACATAACATTATTCGGCGTGCTGGAGATCTATTACCTGATGATCCTGTGTTACAGTTACCTTGGAAAGAAATTTTGGATCAGGGAAATACCACTAATGAATAATGCATCCGATAATCATATGTAGAACATATTAACAACAATTATTTCCGTAGATAAGAATAGAAATCTCAGACAAATTTATGAACATACATATTATTTATGAACATACTATTCCTACATGTAGTAATATTTAAATATGGTATTATTTTTCAACTTGTTATAGACTAAACCATTATTATGGAAAAAGTTGAATAATATGCTGGAAGATTATGTTAGCAGTGCATTTTAAAATATATGTATATACAATTTATAAAAAAAGAGAGGATATTTCTTTTTATAATGTGAAATATGAAAATATTTGTTTTTTAATATGTGAGTTCATGCATGAACTCATGTACATTATATTATTTATATAATACTTATATTTTTATTATATTTTAATAAACCTTGAATTATCTTCTGATATTTTCTGTAGAAATTGTAACCTAGAAGTGAATTGTCAAAGTCGCTTTAAGTTGACTTTGAAGTATTGAATAAGACATAACTATCATTCGCTATAATACAAATCTTTCAGTTCACATCCAGATAATATCTCAGGTGTATTTATGTAGATACAGGATGCGTTCCGACTGCAGTGCTGAAACTATACAGTTGTATGTTACGTGCGTTATAAATTTTCAGCACTGGTAGTGAATATAGGAATGCACCCATAATAAGAATCTATAAGGTTATCAAAAGGCAATTAAAAAACATTCAAGACAGAAATAATAATAAAGTTTTACTTATTATTTTTATAATTATATTATAATAAATTTTCAACATATTATTTATTATTTTTTATTGTATTAAAATTTTACTTATCAAATAATTGTATTTGTTTTCTTAGAAGTTTAATTTCAAGTTGTTTTTTTCCTAGTTGTGTATTTAAAATTTGTATTCCTATTTCAAATTTTGCCCGTAAATCCTCCTTTATTAGCACTAATTCAGCTTTAGATTGAGCTAAATCATAGAAGCATTGATTGCGTCTTACAACGCCTATTATAGACATTATTGTCTGTCTTGTCCGCTTTACAGTTTTCTTTTTTATGGTCAAATTTACAGAGTTTGCTGCAAGGTTTTCATTTTCCTTCGAATATGTTTTAAAAGAAATTTGAAACCAAAAATTTGAAACAACCATGGATTCTCCGTTATCTCATCATCATTACAGATTTTATAGAAGATTTAAAGAGCGAAGCTTTGAAGATTTGAAACTGAACTACCTTTTTATTTTAGATATGTAGACGACATCACGACTGCTATTCCTAATCACTTAATTAAAGAATTTTTAGAGGTATTTAATTCTTTTCAATCAAGGTTGCAGTTTACTTTGGAGGTTGGTGGTAACCAGTTGAATTTTTTGGATGTGATGATGATTAATGCAAACGAAAAATTAGAATTTAATCTTTATCATAAATTAACTTTTTTGAGGACAAAAAGATTGTCATTCACAAATTGCCACAGATAAAGTGATGTAAAATTTTAGTAGAGAGCGTGCCAAGAAGCTTTGATACATAATTTATCACAAAATTACATTTATACAAATCTATTTACTAAAATTTTACATCACTTCATCTTTGGCAATTTGTGAGTAACACAATCTTTTTGGATATATGAGTTTTTTGTTATATATCTATTTGCCTCATTTATAGCTTTGATTTATATTAGTTATACATATATTTTATAGATTTAAAATCCCCTATATAATAATTGTTTTTCTCAATATTAGAATATTACACGTGTGTGTATCATGATATAAATATCTACACAAATTAGAGCTAGAAATAATTTATACTGAGATATTCATGCAGATATTTCCTATATTTATTTACACAAAACATTGCAATTAAATTTTATGTGTACATATATACACGTTATATTTTATATGTATACATACAATTTTAATATTGCGTATTTAAACATAGGGAATGCATAAATAGCTTAGCATTAATAACTTCTATCTGTAACGTGTGTATATTCATACATTATAGTTTTTTCTCAATTCTAAAATTGGAAAATTTTCTAAGATAAAATAAATCTTACATTTATGAGACTGAGCCTAATACATGTTTTCGTCTCTACTAAGATAGTAATGTAGGAAACAGAATAAAAATATCGATAATTAATCGACTGAATTTCTGCATGATCATATTAACTCAGAGGGCGTAAGCATCTTATACATTGGAAATGAAAAAAACCTGTAATATCGACTTTGATTAAGTTCAATCGTCGCTCCAGCATCTTCTTAACCTACAATCGAGTAAAGATATATCACAAATAGATTACGAGACCAGAATCAGAATGCAGTTTCGACAATAGCGATGTCGATTATTTATCGTGATGGATAGGCTCAAAGTGCATTTACTATTGTTATTGATATCACATTATAAAATTATTATATATTTATTTAAATTTAACAACACAAATACAACACAGATGATGCGTGCATCCACTCAATTAGCTACGAGACTAATTAGTTCAATTCGAAGCTTATCAAAGAATAAACATTGATAGATTATGAGGAATTTTTCTCATTTTTCTCACAATTTGACACTTTGCTATCTATGGTGCGCCCATTCCTTAAGAAGAAGCTGCAGACGACTATTTTGTATGAAAAGTTAAAACATATATTTTATTTGTTTTGTTATATTCACACAAATAATTAAGAATTTTTGTGCATCCGAATAGTTAATGTAGGCTCTGATGAGTTTTTTTACATTTTTCACTGATATACTCATATAAGCCTAATAACATCGCATTTGCCAATGATCCATTATTTTTCGTAGTATATTATTGAATTAATTTTTATTACAGATGCATTCTTTTATCGATTGTAAGGAAGTTATTCCTACTGTGGATGATGTGAAACATCATGCCTATTTCGAAGAAAGAAAAGTCTTTCTCGAAAGGGAAAAACAACTATATAATCACCTGCAATGAATGAAAATCCATGTAAATAATTTTAATTCGAAAAAATTTATTCCAAAAATATTCATTGTATAAATACAATACAATGAAAAAACAAAATAAAAACATTAAAATAATTAGTCTTATAATTTTCTTTATTTCAGTATGTAGCAATAACTCTTCAAAAAATATGTTAGCAACGATGATATCCAAGATAACAACATAGAGAATGAGGTACAGAATTCAAACTATAGTAATAAACAACCTTTTACATTGAAGAATAAGGAAGTAAAGCGTCGTTTTGACAGCTTTTGATAGAAAATATGTCGTTAGACGATGCAAATTTTATCGATGTAAAATATCTACAATATTCCTGCAACATGCGTTGTTGCTGCAAATTTTGTGCATCTTTGCTGTTGGGGAAGAAATCCAAAAGACACGAGTACGTAATGTGTCTCCAAGATACTTCCGAGACTACAAATATTCCGATTAATCTTGTTGATTGTTGGTGAAACAGCATAGTAAATGGCTCAATTTCTGACAGAGACTTTTAACTTCGGTTGAGTTATATATTCAGCTGATGACACTTTAGTTTATTACAGATATGGTAATTTATTCAACATTTATTTTTACTTTTTTGTAGCCCTAATTTAACAAATAAAAAATAATTTATCCGAATAAATGGAGTAATTAATTTTTTTATTAATTAAAATAGTCAGAAAATCGGTTTGGAAAATATATTATATAAATTTTAATGATAAATGCATTTAGTTATAAGCCGCTAGTTTAGTTGTACAATTGTATCAATGTATAAGTACAAAATACAGTAGTATAATAATTAAAAATATTTCTCATTTATTTACTATTTCCATTTATTCAATAATATATAATTTGTACTACTATTATTTTTTTATTCATTCAGACATATGAAAAGTACAATAAAGCTGCATTGCAAATCGCTTTTTATGTGCAGCATGCTACAGTAGCAAGTTAATCTCGCTTTAATTAAATCAAGATAATTGCAATAATTTTGCAAATTATTGTAATCTTAATTTAATTAACATTTTTATTTAGAAAAAAATTTGAAAATAAATATGATAATTTGAAATAAATAGTAAATTATACAACAAATATCATACAGACAATGTCTTTTAAACATTTATTTCTCATTAATTTTACATTTTTCACGATTCGTTTTCAAAATTCATTAATTTAACGTTTATTTAATTTTATTTAATTTATTTAATGTTTATTTTGAATTTATTTTTTATTTGAAATAATGGTTTAAAAAACATTTTTTAAACGTTTATTTAATGTTAATTAAATGTTTATTTTACATTAATTATTCATTTGAAATAAAAGTTTAAAGAAATATTTTTTAAATGTTTGTTTAACGTTTATAAAATGTTTATTTTACATTATTTATTCATTAAAAATATGGTAATAAGAAATATTTATTTCACGTTTATTTAATGTTTAGTAAATGTTTTATTTCACATTAATTATTTGTTTGAAATAATAGTTTAAGAAAATATTTATTTAATGTCTATTAAATCTTTTTAAAAAATTTATATGACATTTAATAAATGTTAATTAATAAATGTTTGTTTTTTTGTTATTTATTTATCTAAAATATGATTAAAAAAACATTTATTTAATATTTATCTGACGTTTATTATAAATATGGAAAAAAGTTTATAAAGCTCAAATTAATAAAAAACGGAATAATACAATAAAATAATCACGAAAGAGAAGTTAACACAACATAATTACGTTGTACATACCATATATAGACAATAAGAACTGTGTGCATCAGTTTTTCACGGCAGACATTTCTCGTGCGTGACGCTTGTATCGTCGA
>NW_017304516.1:0-274 GCF_001594115.1 Trachymyrmex septentrionalis | reverse complement strand
GCCGTCGCGCAGCATAACCCCGGGTTATGCTGCTGAATTATTAACTAACTATTGTTTTTCTATTAACATCTTTTATATTATTATTATTAACATCATTTTACCGCGTCGATTACCCGCGGATAACGCCGGCACGGAGACAACGTACGTGCCGGTGCATACGGCGGTCACGGCGGATGCACGCGCGTGATCTAGCTCGGAGATCTTAATTCATTTATTTATTTAACATATTCCGAGTGTGAGTGCCGCGTTTTGCCGAGAAGCGACCTCGTGTATA
>NW_017304515.1:0-312 GCF_001594115.1 Trachymyrmex septentrionalis | reverse complement strand
CGAAGGAAAAAAAACAAGAAGTTATTTATTACTTATTTCTAACCAACTTTTCAGATTTCAACGAAAAGCTTTCCCCCTCGCAAAGACATCGCGGTAGCGGCAGCATCGGTAAGCTTATCGATGTCGCGTTCTCGTTTAACGTTAGAAATATACGCCGATCGCAAATCTCTTTGACGCGCGCGAAGATAAGCTCATGCGCGTCGCACCGCGGCGAGATCAGCTTTTCGTCAGCCGCGGTGTTCTCCGCTGACAAGCTCACGCGGGTGTACGCTGGCGCGAGCACTCGTCCGCCGCGCGAAGGGGCCCCCGTCG
>NW_017304514.1:0-261 GCF_001594115.1 Trachymyrmex septentrionalis | reverse complement strand
AAATGTGAAAATTAATTTATTTCGAAGACTTAATTTTTCTTATATTTTTCAAACAAATTTTTAAAAAAATAAAGGTACAATTATATATGAAAAATAAGGTTTCTGAAATGTATTAATGAAATGTATTAATTTTCACACGTATTAGTTTCACATTTATGTATATATGTAATTTATAATGTAAAAGATTTAATAAACATAAGATCTTAATAATTTTTTAAATATAATGTATTCGAAGTATGAATGGAGTACAAATTTTATCTA
>NW_017304513.1:0-684 GCF_001594115.1 Trachymyrmex septentrionalis | reverse complement strand
TATAAAAAAAGGTTATTAGGTGCAATACATACATTTATAAAATGTTAACTTTCTTATTTTTATTTCTTAAAAAATATTTTATGTTTTATGTCTTAGACGCTATTTCAATAATCACTATCAGTATTAAAATTTTGTAATTCATATTACATATAAGGGAAACCGGCACATCAAGAGTCACAAAAAGTCAAACTCTTAAAAGTAAATCTATATATAAAAATTGTTATATCATTTTTTTTAAATAATTAAAGCGTAATGCTTATTTTAAAATTTGATAAGTATATTTAGTAAATATTTATTAGCTTTTAAGAAAAAAATAAAAACATATTTTTTAAGAAATAATCCATGATGCCCCGTATTCGGGGGATACCATAAGTCATACAATTCATAAAATAATAGGATTATGCAAGAAATAACGATGAAGAAATTTAAAAAGTATCTTCAATCAACTTACACATTTTTAGCATAATCACTAATACAATGGAATATAATTACAACTAATAATTATTAAATAAGAGAGTAAGAAATTATAAGAAAACAGATAAGAAATAATTATTAATATAAAATAAAAAATTTATTACGATAAAATAAAATTAATTACTTAGAAGTATAAAGTGCCCTTTTAATACATATATTTTCTGTATTGTCCAGTTTCATCATAAATATTTAATGTATGACCCATGGTAT
>NW_017304512.1:430548-435722 GCF_001594115.1 Trachymyrmex septentrionalis | reverse complement strand
TAATAGCTCTCACTCACTCCAATGCATTTGTTGGAGTGCGATGTGAACAAATCTAGTGAGTTTTGACAGAGAGAAAAAAGGATGAAAAGAGAACGAAATTTGAGTGGTAACTATAGCAATGCTAGGTAATTTACTTATTTCACGCATGCGCACTCTATTTTGGCCAACACATCAAAGGTACAGAGATTGCGTTGCTGTATTACAGATTGTTCTAGACTTACTGGGACTGGCTGAACTGGCTCGGAGTCTCAGTGTTCGGCTTTCAGTTTTCGTTTTATATCGATAACAATATGTAATCATCAATCACGAACAAATATTGTGCGTCAGTTATACAAATTGTATTTTTTAAGTGCCATCAATGATATGTCAATGCGTATCAATATTTCTGAGTGCATATAAATTTTGGTAAACTATAATTTGAGGTTATATTGTTACGAAATTATACAATATTGCAATTAATTAAATAATACACAAAATGTCTGAAGATGAAGTGGAAAGCTTTGAAGTTACTGATTATGATTTGGATAATGAATTTAACATCGCTCGCCCCCGACGCAAACTGACGAAGAAACAACAAATGCTAGGTACATTAACCTTTGCAAGTAGTATTATTTTTATACTAAATTGAGACAGAGAATCGAAGGAATCGAAGAATTGGAAATATAATTTGAAACACATTACTTGATATATTCTTTATAATACAAAATTTTTCAATACTATATACAAAAGTATACAGTTATTATGTTCTTTTAGGTACAGTTTATTTTTTCATAACACATATTTTGTTATCAACAGGAATATGGGCAGATGATAGTGATGAGGATGAATTATCTGCCAGACCATCTTTTAAGACTTTTAACAAGGGTCCTAAGAATTATACAGCACCAGTTAATTTCGTCGCTGGTGGTATCCAACAAGCAGGACAACCAAAAGAGAAGGAGGCTAAAGATGATGAAGAAGACGATGAGGAGACCAGGGATTCTCAAATAAAGAACAGTAGCTCGAGGTAAGAAATTTAAACATAATTATTTTTAATATAAATGTATTTTTCTTCCTTGATCTTCATTAAGGTAAACTTATATATACACATATGTATATGTACGCATATATAATTTTTTTCATTTAGTTCGGAAGATGAGAGATCAAGTAATTCAAAATCACGTCCATCCTTCTCTTTGAATTTGGACAGCGACATTGCAGGTTTACGTAAAAAGCGCCATCAAGTGAATCCCTTATTGCTGAAAAGTGGAATGGGTAGTTGGGAAGTGCATACAAAGGGCATTGGTGCTAAATTATTGCTACAGGTATTTTACAAGCAATGACTGTTATTTATTTATTGTAAATCAGAGTAAGATAAAATAAAGAAGTAGTATATTAATAAAAAAAATATTTTTTATTTAGATGGGATTTGAACCTGGTAAGGGCTTAGGTAAACAACTACAAGGAATAAGTGCACCAGTAGAAGCACATCTCAGAAAAGGAAGGGGTGCAATAGGTGCATATGGCCCAGAAAAAACACCAAAGATTCCTGAGAAAAAGAAAGATGATGATGGGGAGGAAACAAAAGAACTCAAATCTAAAGTATCTCAATGGCGGAAGGGTGATAGCAACAAGAAAAAAGTCAGATATTGTTATAGAAGTGTAGATCAAGTTTTGGAAGATGGAAAACTTAAACCTAATAAAAAACTTCCAGTGTCAAGCGATATGAGTAGAGTTAAAGTTATTGATATGACAGGACCAGAACAAAGAATTCTTAGTGGATACCACGCAATAGCTGGTGGTCAGCAGTGTCCTGATGAGACTGTAATTACGTCTGATAAGAAATCTAAAGTGAACTTTGCCCTGCCTGAATTGCAGCATAATTTAAATTTACTTGTAGATATGTGCGAGCAAGATATTATTCAAAATGATCGACGAATGAGACATTTAAATGATAGAGTAATTGCTTTAGAAGCAGAAAAAAAGAATTTAACTAAAGTTGTGGATCAACATAGTCAACTTATTGATACTTTGGAAAATGTACTTGTTATTGTAGATAAGTTAATGAATGAAACGAACGAATTGTCATTGCAAGAAACTGCAGAGGCTTTCAAAAATTTACAAAACAATTATTATGAAGAGTACAAGATGTACGAACTTGGTGAATTAGCTAGTAGTTTCGTGGCACCGAAAATAAAGGATTGTTTGCTTAATTGGAATCCATTAATACAACCAAAACAACCGATTAAATTATTTGAACAATGGAAGGATATCTTGGAGAATGGAACTAGTACGACATTACAGACACGGACTATGCAGTCATATGATCAACTAGTATGGAATGCATGGATGCCATCAGTTAGAGGAGCCATACAGTAAGTAATTTTTATATACTAATATATATATATAATATTTTGAAGAAGTAAATCAAAGGATGTAAGTATATATTTATATTTTTATTATTACACGTAAAAATCTATAGTTTTAAGTATCTGTACCTTCTAATATTTTTTTCTTTGTAAATTAGACAGTGGACATGTAGGCAACCTGAGCCTTTAATTGAATTAATAGAATACTGGATGCCATTATTACCCAATTGGATTTTAGAAAATATATTAGACTTACTAGTGTTACCAAAATTAACATTGGAAGTTGAAGAATGGAATCCTCTTACCGATACTGTACCTATTCATACATGGATCCATCCTTGGTTGCCGTTATTACGTAAGTGTGTGTGTGTGTACGTGTGTGTATGTATATATACAGTGGCGTGCCAAAGTTTCCGGGCACTGACATTTTATATTCTAATTTATAAAAAAAGCCTGATAAAATTTTAACCATTATCGTGTATCAGTACAAGATGTGGATAATGAAATCTTACTAACATCTGATAATGCTTACAATTTTCTCGGGGTTTTTTTTTTAATTAATTAGAGTATACAAAATGTCACTGGCCGGGAACTTTTGCACGCCATTATACGTATTTAAATTTATCTTTTAATATGATTTTCATATATTTGATTATACAAATGAATTACGTTGTAATAATAACTGTTTTTATATTATTCAAGGAAATCGTTTAGATACTTTGATTTATCCAATAATACGTAGAAAACTCGGATCTGCATTAGGAGGTTGGCATCCATCAGATAGATCCGCTAGATTAATGTTGCAACCATGGGCAGAAGTATTTGCTAAAGGAGATATGGAAGCATTTTTAGTCAAGAACATTATTCCAAAATTGCAAATAGCCTTAACCGAGTTTGTTATAAATCCACATCAACAGCACTTAGATCAATGGAATTGGGTATATGAATGGAAGGAATTAATACCGGTTCATATAATGACAGGATTACTTGATAAATTCTTTTTCCCAAAATGGCTACAAGTTTTAGCACTTTGGCTCAATCATTCGCCTAATTATGATCAAGTAACAACTTGGTACATGGGTTGGAAAGGGATGTTAAATGACAAGTTATTAGCAGAACCAGTAATAAAAGGTACGTCGCATTATTATATTGAATTTACATCTTTTGTTTCCCCGCAGTTGATGATTATTAAATTATGAAACAAATATGATTTACAGAGCATTTTAAGAAAGCATTGGACATGATGAATAGAGCTGTCAGTGGGCCACAAACTCATCAACCTGGCGCAATAGAACAAGTTTCATATTTAACAAGCTTAGAAAGAACTCAGCCAACAATATCGCAGGTGGCACCGATTGCGCAGCCGAGAATGGAGGTATAGGAATTGCACATTATCCGTTTAAATTACGTGATATTAAATAATGGCATATATTTTCTATAAAATTATGCTATCGTTTTCTTACAGAGACTCGCAGAGGCAGTACGAACAGCTTCACAAATACCGCAGGGTTTCAAGGATTTCGTACAAAAGAAGTGCGAAGAGAGAGGGATATTATTTATGCCGATCCCGAATAGATATAAGGAGGCTAAGCAAGTGTACAAAGTGGGCAATGTTCAGGCTTACATTGACAGCAATGTCTTATTTGTATGTCATAATGGAACAAATTGGATGCCAACGCATTTGAATGCCTTGCTGGATATGTCTGAACTCTAATAATATATGATTTAATAACATGATTAATAAAGTGACAAAAGTCCAATGCATATGTTTTATATTGTAAATACATATATTTCTTCTAAATATTAATTATCTTCTAAAGAGAAGATTAATTATTTTATCATTTTACATCAATTCATGATGTTTAAATATATGTATTTATGCTTAAGCGATATGTATAATTTTGGTCTTATTAAAGCTGTATAATAAATCAATATATTTTGACATGCGTGCATATTTTTATTGCTTTCTATAAAAGCGCTTATTAAATTATAATTATAATCTCGTAAATTGTAAGATAAACACAGCTCGTTTTAGTAATAAAAAATTAATCACTAAAATCAGCCATTCTGATCCATATATAGGTACATTATCAACTTCTATTCAATTATATGCACGTGTCTCACTATGATAGTTCACTTCCATATAGAAAATTTTAAGCAACATTCGCATATTAATAAATGTCTATTATTTAATTTTAGAAAACCTGTTTAATTTTAGGAAATCATACACATTATGGGTTTTCTTAATTTGTTATGATATTATGCGTTATAACATGAAAATTAGTAACTTTTATTTACGCGTATAATGTGTAATGTGTAGTGCCGGACGAAACATGGATACATCACTACACTCCAGAGTCGAAGCGGCAGTCATCTGAGTGGCGCACAGCTTGCGAAAGCCGTCCGAAACGCCCGAAAACGCAGCAGTCAGCTGGCAAAGTCATGGCGTCAGTTTTTTGGGATACGCATGGCGTGATTTTCATTGACTACCTCGAAAAAGGTAAATCGATCAACAGTGATTATTATATTGACTTACTGGTGCGTTTGAAGGAGGAAATCGCAAAAAAACGACCGCACATGCAGAGAAAAAAAATCCTTTTTCACCAAGACAATGCACCCTGCCACAAGTCGATGAAAACAATGGCAAAATTGAACGAATTGGGCTTTGATCTGCTTCCCCACCCCCCATACTCGCCAGATTTAGCCCCCAGTGACTACTGGCTCTTTGCTGATCTTAAAAAAATGCTCCAGGGAAAAAGATTTGGCTCAAATAAGGAGGTCATCGCTGAAACTGAAACTTATTTTGAAGCGAAAGATAAATTTTTT
>NW_017304512.1:413962-430453 GCF_001594115.1 Trachymyrmex septentrionalis | reverse complement strand
AGTAACCACGTCTTTCTAGAGTACTAACCTTTGCTTGAAACGTGTCAAAATTTTAAGTCGATCGGACTAGAAACAGCTGAGTTATCGAGGTTAGAGTAAAGTCGTTTTGTAGTTTGTTTAAAAAATGGAAAAAACCGAGTTTCGTGTTCTGATAAAACATTGTTTTTTAATGGGTAAAAACACCGTGCAAGCAAAACAATGGATTGAAAAATGTTACCCGGACTCTTGTCCATCAAAAGCAACGATTTGTCGGTGGTTTGCCGAGTTTAAACGTGGTCGTACCGACACAAATGACGCGGAACGCTCGGGTAGACCTGTGGAAGCTGTGACACCGGAAAATGTGAGTGAAGTGAGAAAAATTGTAATGAAAGATCGTAAAGTGAAGCTCCGTGAGATTGCTGAGATGACACAGATATCATATGGAAGTGTATTTACTATCCTTCATGAAAAATTGAGCATGAAAAAGGTTTTTTCCAAGTGGGTGCCGCTACTTTTATAACGCTCGAATTTTATTACTTGTAATTTAGACGTATATAATTAAATATAATAATTATTAAATAAATTAGATATTTTAAGTTAAGTTATAATTAAATAACAAAAAAATTGGATTATACATATCTATGTAAGAGATACATAAAAGATAATAAAAGTATTCGGATGGAGAGGTTAGGCAAGAAAGTTCGGTTTATTGGCATTAGAAAATTAACGTATAAATCGACAAAATTATTAGGAGCGTAAGAAGTTATCGGAAGTATTTGAACGTTGTGACGGCGGCGGCGTTACGTCTTACTTGCCATCGAAAGCAAACGTGCGATTTCGAAATCGTTATCATATTCTACATCTCAGTGCGCACAATATGATACCGTGCCTCATATACGAGGGGTGTTCAAAAAGTACAGGGTTGGCCATATTCGACGGAAAGATGTGGCAACACTGTAACTTTTGACAGAGATGTTAGATCGAGTAACGACGTAGCGCGTTTGAAGCGTCAGTCGAAGGAAATTTGTGCCATGGAACAGTACACGCCACGCGAACGCTCTCAGATTGTTGAAATTTACATTCAACAAAACAAGTCAATTGTTAAAACTCAACGTGCATGGAGAAAAATAAATAAAGTGAAAAGTGCGCCTTCCGCGAACACATTGTATCGTTTGTATGAAAGATTTTCAACTGGTGAGGCACTCACTAATCCCAAGCGTCCAAATAAAGTGCGACCAAGGCGATCGGATGATATTATCGCACTCGTACAGGCCAGTGTTCAGAGGTCTCCAACAACATCTCAAACACGTCGATCTGAGCAGTTGGGCATAAAACGAACCACTTTACGTCGCATATTGCATCATGATTTGCATTTGTTCCCATACAAAGTTCAAGTGACGCAAAAACTGTTACCTATCGATAAGCCAAATATATATAGGTGAATCAGAGTCACATTGAACCAGCTTTTTACCTTATGAGAAAATAATTGACTGCATACTTCAATTAGATATAAAGTCAATAATTTTCTCATAGGGTAAAAAGTTGATTTAACGACTCTGATTCACCCTGTGTGTATAAATATATTTTATTTTCAAATGTTATGATATCATATATTTTTATTGCAGAAACATAGATGGAGAAGTTGCAAGTAAAATAAAACAAGAAAAAGACAGGTAATAGACAGATAATATTTTCTATTTTTAATAAGAAATTTAATGTAACAAAATTGTATATTTTCAGCAATATGGAATCTGAAGAATCTGAAGAAACACGGCAGTTAAATTACATGGATCTGGAGAAATGCATGGAAATCAAAGTAGAAACAAATGAGTATGTTATATTGAAATACTTCATATTTAAGTAATTTTTTTCTATATATATATATATATGTAGAGTTTATCTTGTAATGTTATATTAAATTTTATATTTTTAGCGATGTGGTATTTGCAGAACCACTACCAATTATTAATAACATGAATGGTGAGATAATTAAACCGTAAGTGTTAATTTATTATAAATTACATTAAATCGAATGTAGATTTTTATTATTATATTTATGTAGACTAATATTAATTTTCATTAAAATTTTATTTATTTAACCCTATAAGGCCCAGTGTACATAATTAAGTACATTCACTTTGAACTTTTCCCAAACACTATTTATATTGACACAGTAGTGACTTTGTATAATATTCTTAATTCATTACTAGTTGCAATTAGAATTGCTGTTCCAACTTAAAAAATAACACTATTCTCACTAAATAAGCCACTATGATTGTTTGCAGAGCAAATTCACTGACACTTGATTTTGTATGATATGTTATTCATATTTTGTATATGTATATATTATTGAAAATATCTAAACGATTAAGTGGTTTCTTATTTTTTACCTTCTTAAAGTACAAGATTGATTTATCATGTTTATTATTAATTTAAATATTTAATTATAATTCTGTAGCTGGAATGTATATATAAATGTGAATGTATGATTATGTACCTTTAAAAGAATAATTTTATTTGATTGATACAAAATTCTTTATCAAGAATATTTGTAATGATTATATTGTAAAAATAAATTTTACTCGAACAGAATTGGTGTCTGGGCCTTAAAAAGTTAAAGAAACTATCGATGTTTTTATATAAAATAAAGTTTGTAGAATATGCAACATATTGCACACTAACGTACATTAACATAATATATTTTAATTCTTCATATAATCTTGTATTTTATTTAGTAATCTTTTACTATTTGTTTTTATTAGAATAATAAATTTTCTCAATATCTAATATGAATTTAAACTTGTTACAGAAGTACATCCAAACATACAAAACAGGACATGAAATCGTCGAAGGATAGCCCAAGGAAAATGAAGTTGCGTTTAAAGATAGCAAAATTGAAGACACAAAACAAAACGCTCCGCGAAATCCGACAGTCGAAGGCAAAGAAGAAAAATATACGAGACTAAAGAGCCAAAGAGACTAACGAAACTTTAAAAAAATTAGGCCGTAAGTTACTACCACAAAGTTTTAATAAAATATTAGCGGCACACACGAATTGATGCACAATACAAAAACAAACGTGGCAGAAGATATGATCGTGATTTAAAAAAATTCGCTTTGTTATTGTATTTCTTAAGTCCAAGAAATTATAAGGAAAAAAACAATTGCATTGCTTTCAGTATCTTCTCTACAATTATTTACACAAAAGTGGAATATTGTGCCTGGCATAAATGATAAACTTGAAGTATTTAAAATAAAATTGAATACATCATTGTTAATGAAGCGCCATTGCGTATTATGCGCAGATGAAATGAGCTTGAAAAATTTATTTTATGATATTTCGCGGGATGAGATAATTGGTTTTGAAGATTTTGGTAATAGGGAAACATCCATACAAAAAGTGCATTAGTTATAATAACACGTAGCAGTGCAGGAAATCGGAAACTGCCCGTTTGTTTTTGCTTTATAGAAACTGCATATCCCGCTACATTTAAAAAAAAAATTATATTTGACATCATTATACAATTAAAAAACAATGGTGCTTTGGTGCATGTTTTTATTTCTTATATGAGTTCAAATTTTATCCAACTGTCCCATATGTTAAATATTTCGGTAGATAATTCAAATTTTGTAGTTGATGGAAAAAGATTTGTATATATGTTTGACACTACACATTTATTAAAAACAACTCGAAACAACTTATTAAAATATTTCAAATAGATAATAAATTTCACAATTTTCAAATAGATAATAAAATAGTTTCGTGGGGTTATATCGTAGAATTTTATAAAAGAAACAGCAAACGATAGATAAAAATACCTCCTGCATTAACAAAATCTCATATAGAACCAAATAATTTTTTAAGAATGAAAGTTAAATATGCTGTACAAATATTTAGTAATTATGTAGCAGCAGGCACGTGCACACAGATGTTTTCTGGTTTTCTTCCAATTGGAACTATAGACCTCATTGATCACTTTAAATTCATCCAATGTAAATAATCCTAAAAAATATGGAAAAGTTTTTATTGGAAGTGATAAACAAATGCAATTTTTACAAAACATGTTGAATTTTTTAAGATCTATTAAAGTAATTAACGATAACAATAAATATGTAAAACTAAAATGCTTAGATTGCTGGCAGATCACAATTAAGAGTACAATTCAATTTTGGACGACTTTAAAAAACTATAATTGTCCATATCTCCGAACACGTAGATTAAATCAAGACAAGTGTTGAAAATGTTTTTGGCTCTGTTCGGAAACAAGATGGTAATTGCCTTAATCCAACACCTATGCAGTTCAAACGTGCTTTTAAAAAATTATTTAATATGAAATTATTAGAACATTCGGAAACGCAAAATTGTGCAAACTATAACGATGATTTATTAAATATTCTCGGAACATTAAATACTATAGAGACGTTCACAATTTCAGAACTTGTTTGTCAACGAATAAAATTAAAAAATTTCTGTACATGATTATTACTCAATGGATTTACCAGAGGAAAATTTAAATATGTTTGTGGCTTTTTAGTAAAAAAAATGTTTTAAAAGCAATAACATTCTTCATGTGCTGTTCAAAATTTTGTGAATGACAACAAGGCTGTCTTAGATAATACAACGTTACATTGTTCTTTTTGAGCCTACGAAAATAAAAATGGAGATTTATTTGATAATTTAAATATACCGACTCTCTAATAATTTTTTTTGCTAAATTCACAAATTAGAAGAAATATTTGTCAAAAATTTTGAAAAAAAATTGTTATGAAAAAAATATTGGTAATTATCTGTTCTAATTGACACAAAATATAGTTTTTGAAGCATGTCCAGATTTCCCAAAAGATTTCTTAATAAAATTGTTTCTCCGGATACGTATTTATTACATATTATCACAACATAATAAGTCATGTAAAACGATTACTCAAAAGAATAAAAAACTTTAATATTTTACATTTATAATTTGTTCTTAATTTGATTGTTTTCTATCTACAGCCTTGTTTTTATAACATACATAATTTATGATTTATAAGTCCATTATAATTATTTTATTGCATTTTTTACAAGTTTCATTGGTTTTCTTCTTCTTTGGTTCATATCGAGCTGGATCGAATAGCTGAGATATGATTCAAGAAGAGTTGGACAATGAAATGTCTTTCATGGAATGAACTGTTACTGTGTACGTTACTGTGTTTTACATCTTTGCTTAACTCCATTTCTTATGTATGTTTATTAATTGCATGCTTTGTTTACTTTCAAAGTGCATTATATAATTACATTATATATTTACTAATTGAACGTTTTATTACATGCATGCGTTATAAATATGTTTTATTTACTTCCAAATTGCATCATATTATAATTTATAAATTGTAACACTTTCAAATAAAATATTTCTTCAATTGCATATACCTATTATTTTTATTATGCATTATTTATTGTTTGTGTGCAATAATGTAATGTTGTTACGTACATATTATTTTAATTTTACATGAATGTTTTATATTTTATTATATTTAATTTTATATGCATATGTTGTAAATTGTTTGCTTGTGTTAATATTGTGTTTGCCAGATGTTTAATTAATTTATCTATTTATTGAAGTTTTTATATGTTACAAGGATGAAGAACAAGGACAACAAATCAACAATTTCGCTTCAATGACGCTTGTGGCTGTTACATGCACCATAAATTTCATACATTTACGTATTAATCATGAAATGAAAAAAATAAAATAAATAAATGGAAATGTACAAAAAAATGAAATATCTCTTGATTTTGTTCGTTAATAAAACATTCTCTTTTAATATTTTAACATGCAGTGCTTTGTATTGTATATATACTATATGTTTTAACATAATTATTAAAATTTATATATATATATTTTAATATATATTGTATTAATAAATATATATCTTTTTTCTATATAAAATATATTAAATTTTCTTTTATATCAACTTATAACATTTTTATAGCATATATTTATAATTATGTAATATTTGAATATTTCTTTATATAAATATATGTTTTAAAGGTAATTTAATATTTTTACTAATTTTTATTAAGTTCAGATTATTTCATTATAATAGTAGGTTTATTTACGTTGCATACTCTAATACGCTCCTATAATAGCTCTCACTCACTCCAATGCATTTGTTGGAGTGCGATGTGAATACCCCTCGTAAGTTATTTGAATACAATTATAGTCAATAATTATTTAAATAATTAAATATATTGAACAACTTTCATTTAAAATAATAATTAAACAAAAGTGGAAACTTGATGTCTGCATGAATGACTGAAAAATTATAAAAATGAAATAGGTAGTAAATTTGGATGAGATAAGATAGACGAGGGTCGCGTTTCTCGAGGTTGAAAATCTTAGAAAATAAATCCGAAGTAACAGGAACGCAAGATAGCGAGGAGGTAGGCGAAGAATCGGATTTGTCGGCGTCTCGAAAATCTCGGAAAATAAATCCGGAGTAACAGGAGCGCACGTTAACAAAGAGGTAAGGTAACTTCCAACAACCTCCTCACTTATCCTGCTTTGCTAATACTTCAGGCGATTTTTCTGAGATTTTCAACGTCAAGAAGCATGATTCTTGTCTACCTTATCATCCAAATTTATCAACTTACAGTACTTGTATCATTTTTTTACCTTTACACAGATATGTCAACTTCCTGTTTTTGTTTAATTATTAATTAGTAAGTAAAAGATACTCAATTATTTAGTTATTAACATAGTTTTTAATTAGATTTGTTCAAATACTTAACATTCCACACAATCGTGAGGAGACAATAATATAGTTTAATACGAAAATCAAATATTCCATTGTTTAATTATTAATCATTACATAATTCAGGAAAAATATTAATTTATATACATATAATTATACATACAGTTATGTATGAAAAATTTTTCACTGGAGATAAGAAATATACATATATAAATATAATCAATCATTCAATTTTTTGTTTATATACAATAATAATTTTGTAGCGTTTTTCACACCTAACTTTTTATTTATCTTTTATTTTATATATATATATATATATATATATTTATTTATTTATTTATTTATTTATCTAGCGCGAGACCTTTTTAATATTGCTGAAATGATAACTGTTGAAGATATGTCACAATTATACATCCATTAAAATTCATGGTTCGTGGATCATCGAAGTAAGTTTCCGTACGATTGCAGAGGTCAAGCAACGCTAAATGGGATGCAGGATGGATGACCATTTATGGGAGCGCCACGAAATTAATTTCTGAATTCAAAGGAAAACATTTTTTTAAATCTTAATTTTGTCGTATTTTGTATTTTTGAAATATAATGCTAATTAATACTGATTTTAGCAATAAAATTTAGCAATTGGATTAATCAGTTTTATAGCTTTCAATTTTCTCATCAGTGTATAGATATAATTTATATATACAATTGTATATACGAGCTCGTATACAAATCGCACAATATATACTGTAAATTATTATATAATGTGTCAGTATGTTCAGATGTAAAACTTACATCATTAATTTCCGAAATATTAAAACTTATAATATCAACTTATTATCTTGACCAACTATTTGCCTTGATTAGATTAAATAACTTATATAACTTTGTTTAACATTGGCAAATAAGAATGTAATGATACTGTGTTACACTGTATCTTTTATTAGAAAGCAAAATTCTTCGAACTTGCTTTCCTTTTAGGAGACATGGTATGTATTCGACAACTCTCTCCTATATACCCTAACATTTATCATTATATCAACATATAATATAATTATATTGTATATAAAAAGTTTTTTTCAGATGAACAATGTTCTAAGCTCTTTTTCAAACATAATTTTAGAGTATATCTCTGGAATATATATTTTTAAGAATAAAATAGTATATAATATTTATTTTTATTTTATATAGTACAATTTATACAAAAATAATCAATTTGAATATTCTGAATTAAAATAAACATTGATGATGAATTTGATATTTAGGTAATATTATTTCTGATTCAAGAAGTTATCATAGAATTATAAAAAAGCCCGATAACAAAAATCCGTGATTGAAATCTTATTTTTTATATATGTATGTTTGAAATAATAATTTTAAATTGTTTAAAGAAGAAATTTCACATGCCTGTTCTCTTTGTTGATATCATTAATTTTTTTTCGGCATCTGAGTGATTGGAAAAATATTTATTTTGCAGTTTGTTTTTACAAACGACATTATAATAAATTGACAGTGGACTGTTACAGAGATGCCAGATAAAAGACGCGACAGCTTTAAACTGATCAAAGATAGGTGAAGGGGATATGCATGCAATGAAGAGGTATGTGCTCAGAGCAGCCTATATATGTCCATTTGATTTGTAATTTGTTTACCTATTTTTTAGAATTAAAAAAATTTAGTAAATTTGTCGCAAAAACTGATCGCGAAAAAACAAAAAATGCAAGTATATATTTACATGTAATTCATGCGATATAGAGGAAAGTCCTCTCTTATGAGATACTGAGTTCATTTCGGATAAATGCTAGGAGTCTATGGGCAGAATTAAAATAAATAATAGGTCATTTTGAACGGAATTTAATAAGCTTTAAGATAATGTTATATAAAATTTAATTCAAATTTCATTTTTTTTTTAAATTAAAGAAATGTAAAAAGTAAACAAATCGCAAAGTTAAAATTTGTGCTCCTAATATGAGATGCTCTGAGAAATCGATAGTAAAACACAAAGTATATTGGTATTGCAACTAAAAAACTTTTATTTAATGTTTCTTAAATACAAATAAACACAGTGGTGCGCGAAAATGAGTATGCGACACATTATTCCTAGAACTCGTCTTCAAATAGTTGAAATCAAGCATCGCAGAAATAGGCACTCGACGTTCATTCCAGCTTTCCTTTTTATTATTGTACAATAACATTTATACTTTAGCAATGATTTTCATTATGACATGGGAGCATGGATTATTTTATATTAGAAATACCCTGAACATCTCATATTACGATTTCCATATGCTTTATGGTTTTGCAATCATCAAATCTACTAATAACTTCTGTAATTAAGCAATTCAACATATTTTTCTATTAGTACGACCTTACTCTATCACTACATGAAGAATTTATTGCCAAATATTTATTCTCATTAAATAATAAACAATATTTAAAAACTTATCTCAATGAAACTTGAAGATATTCAAATTCTAAAATCTTTTTTTACGATAACTACAAACATGATCTAATAATGAATTTTTTATTAAACAGTTTTCAATCCAAGAGCAATAAATTCATAGTGGAACCAATAGGTAGCGTCTATTAGTTTAGCAGAAACGCCGCTATCTCATATTAGGCACCTATCTCATAATAGGAGGCTTTCCTCCATATTTAAAATGTATTAAGCAAGATACAAAATAAATGACATAAGAACAGAAAAAAAAACTCTGCCAGATTCGTACAATGATATAATTGCATAATTAAAGATAAGTTGAACGTTATTACCATTAAGAACAAATATCCGTTCCCGTTGGACCAACTTGATAAACTCGGTGGGCACATTATTTTACGGGATTAGATTTAACATCGAGTGATTATCAGGTGCCAATGGAGCCTGGTTTTATTGAAAAGATTAATAAATAAACGACAGTGAATCAACGCTATTAATATTCTCACGAATTGAAGACTATGGCCGTAGTAATGGCTTTATTTCATTTTAAGGTGAACTTATTAGGAATCTATTTAAAATCATAACCGACTGCAATGTGCGTCTTATGGTCTGCTTTCACTAAGCGCAATTTGTTATCCCGAATTTGATGATTAGAAACTCAAGAGTATACACGAAAAAAAAAGATTAGTTGCAGCAGCAAAAATTCGCGTTGTGATAACTAAATTCCAGTCGTAATATTATATATGGATACCTAACGTCGTATTTGTGACATCTAATTTTCATTAGCTGTGAGGCTTAAATATTATCATTGTAATAGATAAGCATTTTATTGCTATTATGTCGATCTATTGATCATTGCAGCAAACGTTTTCTGTGTAGCAGACAATTTGGTAGCAAGTAGTTTCAGCAAATCATATTTAGCTGTAGTAGAGACAATTTTCTTTTACACTAACATATCCAATAACTACGACAACTAATTTCATGCTGCTAAATAAATTGATCTGTAACATACATGTATACTTTGCTATCACGTCCTTATATTAGCTACAGCAGCAAATCCTATGTACTAGCAAATTTCATAGCAATAGTAGCTAATGCAATTTTAGCTAATCAGAATTAGCTGTAGTCAGCAACATTTTTTTTCCGTGCACATTTGATATCGGATACTGAGCGAGACACAGGATGGTACATGTGGATGTCCCTAATCGCAATTCTGTACTAGTAAAGTTAGAAATAGCCCACGTACATAGACATTACTAAAGTTGACTGAGTAAAGGTCGCCCAGCTACATGACGAAAAATTGATTAGTATCCGAATAATCACGTAAGGAGGAACAGATGAAACTAAACATTATTTCGATGAGTATATGTTGCAGAATAGCAAGGTATATCAACGTCTAGACGATCGTCGCTATAGTGCTATGGTGTATATGGTAAGGACCTTTCCGAATGCGGAAGGCTCTCATTAATACCGATACGAGATTGAAGACCTTCGAGGAAGATAAACGCAATCGGACGGTCGTAGCCGCCGACAACATAAAGTTGTGAATTACGTTTCAGAAAGAATAGTCGTCGGTGATGTATTGCGACTTGACGACGGGAGAATCTATAGAAAAAAAAATAGTGAAAACTAAAGCGAAATAGGTCCGTGGTAGTCACCATTGAAATAAGCATCGAGGTCGTCGTTGATATAAAGATTTCATGGTGGTTACCATTGAAATAAATATTTCAGTCGTTGCCTTTGATACGAAGTATGGTAGCTCGAATCGGGGCTTTACTCCTGTTTTGGAAGTTTTAGAACGTACGTAGACTCTAAAGATAACGTTCAAAAGAAATTTTCTAGAGAAAAGCTGTAGATTAAGTAATATTAAAAGAAGCTTTATTTGATTATTCACAACACACACACACACACACACACACACACACACACACACACAAAAGTATCAAAACGAGTTTATACTATAAAGTTTAATTGAGGTTGAAAGAGGTTTAGGGTAGGACTAAGGTTTCGACTTGGGAGTCGCTATCGGAATGAACGTCGTGGTTGGTGAAAATAGAATTCTTGATGATTGCCACTGACCCTGACCTCTGACCGTTGAAGATGCTCTGAATCTTATTGAGAAAGACCTCCTAGTTGAACAATGCTGGTGTGCTTGAGGGCAGTCACAGGATGTAAGAAAATTATCCGGGGCCCAATCGCTATAAATTTTTTGCGACACCGAAAGTCAGCCGACGCGAGTCGATCGTGTGACAGCCAATGGGAGGCACGTGTTGCAACCAATCGCGGAGGATGGCTGGCGGCGCTAGAGGATGCGAATGTATAATAGGGAAGAAGATCAGATTGGCAGGAGCTGAGTTGTTGATAGCAGCTATTTCAAGAGAGTATAAACGCATTAACTGCAAGGAACCGAAATATATTTGTATTTTGCAAACAAAACTGGTAAATTTCTTATACGTAGTAATGACACGTATCGTCTGTGTGTAAGTGCTACTTTCAATATGACTAATGGTCTTTAGGATCCCCTTAAAAGATGTTCTTAAGACGTATAAGAACATCCTTCGGCGTCTTTAGAATGTCCTTTGAAAATCTATGCTGGGACAGCATAGAAAAGGGGACCACCCCTTTCGATTACAATCGATTGGGATGATGGAGAGCCCTCTATAGATTGATCTGTTTTTGTTTATCTTAAAAATCTATCTTCTTACTTTCAAACAGAGTATACTATAGTTGGTTTCTATGATAAAAACATGATAATCTGCATTGAAAAAACATTATTTATATATCGCATAATTAATAAGCAATAATCAAATAAATCGGATATTATGTTCTAATTAAGTAGATAATAAAAAAATATATAAATCCATATAAATGTATGAAAATTGTTAAAAGTACATATTCGGACGAAAAGGTTAAGGCGAGAAATTCGAGTTTCTCCGTTTCTCGGCGTCAGAAACTTCGTATAAATCGGTAGAATTATTAGGAGCGCACATTAAGCCCTGCGCATAATAGAAGAAATAAGGAATTAGGAATAAAAAATTAACGATTTTAACCTCTCGATTAAATCGGATATATCGGAATACACGGTTTCTGATAGAGAGATTGAAATCGTTTAATTTTTATCCTAATTCCTTATTCCTTCTATTCTACGCAGGGTCTTAGCAAGGAAGTTATCGGAGGTATTCTGAGCAACGGCGTCTCCCCACTTTGCCGCCGCGTAGCATCGCAATCATTGGTCAATGGGCGTGAGCTTCTTGTCTCATGTAAGGGCGAACCTGCTAGCGCTCTCATTGGTTTACGCCTGGAAACTATCCTTGTATGTAAGGTGGGGCGTAGTAAGTGGGATTCCACTGCTACGGCAACTTGGCGACCTCCTCCCTCAATATGCTTTCCTAGTATCGGCGCGATTTTCGAGCTTCTAACGAAACGCGCTGATCAGCTCACGTTGCTACCTACTTCCTCTTCGTCTAATATACTTTTCTAGTTACTTTGGCTTGTTTTCCATCATTATTGAGGCTCATTTCGATCTTCGTTCGTCGAAATAAAATCTTTTTACAACTAAATGTGGCTTTTCAATAAATTTATGGAACATCTTAAATGACACATATTTTAATTGTTGCGTTATATCTATTGTCTAATTATACGTACCTATATTTCAATATCGTAATTAAATTTTAATTATATTTTTTAATAACTGTTGCGCACATTAGAACAAAGAGATAGCCATTTTATTTTCTGCAATGCATTTATATTTCAGAAATTTACTGTTTGATTATTTCTAGTTATTTCTCTATTATTCCTATAAAAAATTTTTATGAGAAACTTGATTATTGTTTAAAAGAATTTCTTTTTACAAATAAGTAATTCTTTATCTCATTATTATTAATAAAATAATTTTTCATGAAAAGTATATGTATAATAGTAAATATTGATATCTTAGTTAAATTATTATTTAATTATTATATTTATGCAATAATCTTTTATTTCTTGTCTAAAGCTCTATATGATTTGTACATTCACCGAATAAAAGTCCTTTATTTTATTCATGAATTATTTAATTTTTTAAAAGATTTGTCGACGAACAACAAATTAATACTTGCGCGTAATGTCACAGTTAAATAATTATTATTAATATATAAATATCTCGTGAATCATGTATGTATATAATATAAAACAAAATCGAAGGCCGAAATGGATTACAGAGTCTTATTCGCCGAAAATATCCTCGTTTGTACGTAGTTTAACGTACACATTTGTGCATATAGTGGTATCCAGTGGACAGATTCCATTTAAAATGCGAGTACGTCCACTCTCAGGCTTTTCTTTGCCAGAGAGTGAGAACACCGCCGCTATTCTTGATAGCTCAGAGTGGTCCTGCAAAAGAGGATGGACATCTTTCTCGCCTACACGCAGATACCCGTCGGGTGTCGAGAACGCATTTGCATTAGATCGGATCGTGTCTTTGCCTAGTAACTGTGCGATGCATTCGGTTCTTGCACTCCGCAAACGTGAGTGCTCGCTAAGAATGTCACGATATGCGCAATAACGCATAAAAAACAGAAATACATCACATAGAACTATAATAATATGCATGTTCTTTAGAAAATAATTTTTATTACATGTAGAATTATAGTATCTACTTTATAATTTTTATTACAGCAAATTTAAATATTTGTTTTAAAAAAGTAAAATGTATATAATATTATAGAGAATATATATATATATATATATATATATATATATATTTTTTTTATATATATATTTATGGATATTTTATGGAAGAAGAAGAATGTTTATTTTATGTACGTAATGTTTATATCGAGTTTAAATGCAATTCTAAAAAAGATGTGTATATACAATGCAACGCGAGTTGCCTACGCCTTCGACAAAAGCGGACAACGAGGTGAATGTCGCGGTAAATTAAAGCACATTAGCGATGCACAAATGCGCGAGCTGCAGTTTTTTTCAATGCATTGATAGGCGCATTTAAAACATCCACGATGATAATGCTTTTTTATTTCAAGTATTGCAAAATATTCAATTGTAATGTAAAACAATAGTAATACTATGTATAGAAGAAAAATTTGTGATATTATTTATCTGTTTTTTTGTAATCTGAAATTCTTGAAAGGAAATGTTCATGTAACAGAGGATTCTACATACTTATGCGACGCGACAGCGCAGTCATAATTTCTTTAAATAGATCGTGGTTGCACCGGTTTATCCTTCGCATTAATGACGCTCGACAACTTGTTTGAAATTTTTAAGCGACTTTAATCAACAAGACGCGATTCATTTAATTACCGTACAAAATAATCACCGTCCTACACGTTATATTCATGCCAAATAGCAAGTGGTTCAGTTTGTATCGTGATTCGTAATTGTAATTCCGATGCGATAATTACATTTTTTTTTATGTTAATAAAAAAGAAACTCAAACTATTAAAAAAGCCATAAGTCGGAAGAGTCTACAGAATTGTAATTCAGAATTGTAAATTATTTTCAGAGCATCAACGTTTTGAAGAAATCATAACATACACACATTCGCATTTTAGTATAAAACGCGATCGAGCTACGCAGACATTCCAATCCCACGCAAATTGCTATTTCTCTCTAAGTCTGAACATAAAACATTAAGTATTCGCCAGAACACCAAACGTGGCGACAGCTTTAATGTTCAAATCGGTATATACAGTTACTTTTCACACACAATGGCTTTCCAAAAATGTCCTTGGCGATTGTATATTATTTAAAAATCGCGATACCTTCTGCATAAAATACTTTTAATTTATAATATACATATCACATTTAAATATTGATGCGCCATCATCGTTTAAAATTATGTCAATAATCAGATATTTCTAATGGATGTGAAAGACTTTCTAAAGGTAAAGTAAAGAATAACATGTAAAAATTTAAATAAAAATATAAACTTGGATCTTTTCTTGACAAATTCAATATTACATAAACTAGCTGCTACTCATTCTTTGAATTTCATGTTTAATCTTTTATACTTAATTTTCAACATTTTTTTGAAACTGTCCCTGCAGTTTTCAATTATGAACTCAGGGAATTGCAATAATCACGACTCATTAAAATTTATATATAAAGCTCTATTTTGAATTTTGTCACATATTGCAAAAAGATTTTTTTTTTCTAAGAGAAGTATTCTAAACATCTTAAATATTTAATTTTGCTCGTTAATTGACTTAATAAACGAAGATTATATTTTTACATATACTTTTACATGTACATCATGTATATTCAAGTTCTAAGTATTTAGGTAGCGTTTTAGTACTATTATAGTTCAGTCTCCGGCATACTTGCACAATTTACAATCTCCGTATAGTCCGTATCCCTCGAGCGGTGCGAAATGACCGATTGGGTTTGCGCAAGCATCGAATAAATTCGACGTGTGATTTGCAGGGTTAGGTACTCCAGGGAACACAAAGCCTATGACTTAACCTATTACTGTGGTATGGTATGTGGGCGTCGAATGGAGATTTCGAGGTGCGAGACGTTTACATTTACACATTGTGGGGAGATACAAAAGAATGTTAATGCGAGTGTGGTACCGCTATATAAGCGCTATTTATAAATGATCGGCCTCGTGACAAGTATATATAATTTTTAAATGAGTATGTTATTTTCATTCCTCGTTCATTCTTCATGTCGATCGGACATTATTTTCTCACAGGAAATTCTAGTTAGCTTATTATTAATATCTAATTTATTTATTTTGAAAAAATATATTTACTTTGGAAAAATAGATGCGATTCCGATAACATTGACACTGCGATGTAATGATTATTTTTAAGTATTTCTTTCGCAGGAAGAATTAAAAATTTTAGCAATGATTTCAAATTTTCTCAAACTATAAATACTATTGTTATATATCTTAAAATAATGGAGAAATAGAACATAAAATTTCAAGAAAAGTAAAATTAATGGAATTAAAAATTGAAACTAATTACATATAAAAGTAGAGTAAACTAGAATTAAATGGAAATTTTAATGATTTATACGTAATTTTTACTTATAAATTATAAACCGAATGCTTTATTTTTAATCTACAATTAGATAACGGTTTTTTTTATCGTAAATCATTATAAAGAAGTATAATACATGCGCGTGCGTCTTCGTCCACGTTTGAATCATTTATGAATATTATTTTTATTTGTCTGTTTTGTCATGGTACAAGTGAAATTATCATTGGAGACCTCTAAAGTGACCCGATTAGAGATTTATGTCATCTATTTATATTACAAGTCAAATTTTTTTATTCCACTCTTCTTATTGTTATATTAATTTATTTCTTAATTAGGAAATATACATATAAGTAAATATAT
>NW_017304512.1:411533-413950 GCF_001594115.1 Trachymyrmex septentrionalis | reverse complement strand
ATATATTATATTTATTTATTTGAAAAAAAAGAAAAATCATAACGCATTAAACGTAATATATTTCATAGATATAAATACATCACGGAAAGACACGGAAATTACTTTTCTATTGCGCGACGATCTTATAAACTGAACGTCACCGTTGGCGGGTTTACGGGTTTCGTACAAAAGGATCCCTCCAACATTATTATCCTCATTCACCTCGTTCTTGTGGAAGAAAGGAGATACATGTCTCCGTTTCGCTCTGGCAGGAAATCTAATGCGGCTGAAACGCAATACACGCGTGCACGCAATACTGCCAGGCTCATTTCTACTACCACGCGATCGTTACGTACCTTGGTTCTCTTTTCGTATTATCTGGAGGGCCTCCCATGTCGCAAATGCAGCCATAATACATGGGGCTATATCGCTTTGCTGCATGGGCACGTGCTTACGCGCAAGTTGCTCGAAACGGGTCGTAAGTTATGGCAAACGTTGTAAACGCAGTGTCGTATCGCGTAAAAAAATTAATAATAGATTATTAAAAATATTATGCAAATAGATAAAAATAAATGTTATTAATATACATATATATGTATATATGTATGTACTGAAAAAAATACTAGATTTTAATAAAATCTATTTGAATAGTGCCAACCAAGTATTTAATAAAGATAAAGATATACTTATTTGGTACAAGAAAAAAATATTAATTCAATCATTTTTTTTATTGAGTACATATTTATTTATTGTAAATAAATGTTCAATTGGTACTATTCAAATAAACATTTATTTAAATTTAGAGGCTATTTTTCTCAGCATATATATATATATATATATATATATATATATACACATGCATATACATATAAATAAAAGAGAAAACTATGCAAAAATAACTGATATTATTTTTGTAGATAGAAAAATAGTTTTTGTTTTATATGCGAAGCATACAAGCATATATATGTGTAACGTTCGAGAAACACAATCTTTAGTAAAATTTTTCTTTTCGACACATTTAGCCTTTTTTATGTCAAATTCTTACAAATATGTGTTTTCGTCGCTTTCTCTCGATCCTCTTAAGCGTGTCAAATCTTCGAATAAACGGGTGAAACGGGCTCTTCGCCCACGCACCACGTTCTAAACCGACATGCCGTTCCAGGCCCGCCGTTCGCGACATATTCCTTTTCCTTGCGATGCATCGTGCAAGAAGGATTCGTAATTCTGTCTGCATCCAACGGTCACTTCAATCGCGACCTTTTTGCGGGCACATAACTCGAGAGGAAAAAGCGATCCAGTGCGACGAGAAGAAAAACGACGCGAAAGGAGTACCCAGTATTGGAGTGCAACAGGTGTGACTCGGATATTTTGCGAACTTACACGCGAATAATCTGGCTCGCGCTGTCTGATAAATGCATGTGCCTCTGCAACGCACAAGGAACGATGAGGGATGAGGAAAGGAGAGAGAGGAGTAGTGGTAAACGATATGAATTATGACCTTGCGTGTTATTTCATTATATTATACATAGCGCTCAGCAATCGGACCGTATAAACTGCATGAATTTTCATACATTTCTCATTGCGGAGACCCTCGCATTTACCTGCAAAAATTCTTCTCGATCCCTACAATATCGTATCCCGACACAACAAAACGTTTTTAATTTAATCCTTTTATTCATATTAGCTACAAATACATATTTTTATAACGGTAAAATATTATAGCTACTTAATACTTTTATAACAGAAATTATTGTAGTTCCTTTTAGTCTTACAAAG
This sequence comes from Trachymyrmex septentrionalis, assembly GCF_001594115.1. Taxonomy (NCBI): domain Eukaryota; kingdom Metazoa; phylum Arthropoda; class Insecta; order Hymenoptera; family Formicidae; genus Trachymyrmex; species Trachymyrmex septentrionalis. The sequence continues at coordinate 412,195 of NW_017304512.1, read as the reverse complement.
GTTTTAGTCACATATAGATAGTATACATATTTCGATATGTATTTAATAACTTCTCGGAAAACTCGTCGCATCGATTTATCCGCGCTTCATTCTTCAGTCAAGCATGCAGTCCTTTCTAAGCAAGAATTCGCTTTCAACTAAAGAGCGTCCGCTATTTCCATAATTTTCTCTCGAAATCCTCCATGATGATAAAACCTGCTGCACGGAGTTTAGAACTTGCTCCATCATCGGAAGTTACATTCAAGTTTCGAGGACGACCGTGGAGAGCCCGCTCTTCTAGCAAACGCTCATTTTATCATTCCATTGCATCTCTCACAGCGAGAGGACGGGACAAACGCATAAGAAGAGAGGAAGGAGAGGCCGAGCCGAAGTCGCCGCAGTTGCAGACGATTTTTCGCGGCCCTTTAATCGAGACGAAGGAATTGCGTATAGCGACGCAGTGTGCGTAATGAGTAATGACATCTGCTCGGCAAAGGGCGGGGCCAACGAGATCTCACATGATCTCGCCCATATAGTTACACACATGCACAGCTGCATGCGCACGACCTGATCACGGATCATCGACTCATTTCTGCACGATTAAGTATGCACCCGATTTAATTAAACTGATCGCCGTCGATTTTCGTCATATGAACAATTTGTTATTGTTATAATTGTATGTG
>NW_017304512.1:410353-411433 GCF_001594115.1 Trachymyrmex septentrionalis | reverse complement strand
ATAATTATATATATATATATATATATATAATATATTATTTATAGGATATACATAAAGTATCTCGCAATCATTGTGACATCGGTTGTCGTTCATAGCTTAGTCGCTCTCTCTATATGCATTGAAATACAAGTTAGAATAATTTTATGGATAAATTCTAAGCAGAATCGTAAGGCTCGTAACTTGTTCTCGTAAAACTTGTAAAAACTTATGAGAGATTAGTATTTTAATCTTATGCGTATGTAACGTAATGTATAAGACGTACGATTATTCATAAATATCTTAGTAACTTTTATGGCTAATAAGAAGCTGTCTGTAAAAATATTGTACAAAGGTATAAGCACTTAAGAATTCTTACAATTCTTACGTCTTACAAGAATATGTTACGAGCCTTACGATTCTGCTTAGAGTTTAGGCATTAATTTTGCGCTGAGAAGCAAAAATGTATTCTTTTCTCAAAAGAGTAGGAATGCCACCCGGTAGAAGAACAAGTGCGGCGTGTCGTTCATTACGCAACGATATAGAGACGGAAGTGTGACGGGGGAAAATAAAATTATGAATTCACTTCGTCGGTTAACGGCGGCATATCGCATTTACGATATGCATTCGCGTTACAGCATCCGCCAAATATGGAATAAACATATCTTGCGATCATAGTAGTGAGCGAACGAAGGAGCTCGCTGTGAGTTTTGTCGCTGACATCTAAATCGTATAATTGCACACAAAATATTATAACGTACGCTCAGGTAAGAGTGCACCTTTTAGGAGGACGATAAACTGAGAACGTTGTCTGCTTATAGAAATGAGATCGTTGCGTAATAAAGTTTAATATACGCGCCGATGTATGTAAACTCGGCAACGAAGCAATCAAATTTGTTTCCGTGATTTGAGAACTATACTGATTGCTATCACGTGTCTGCAATCCACGTGTACGAAGGATTACAAATTTAGGAGATATCGAAAATTACATGTGAATACGTTTATCAATTTAGAAAGTATTCATATGCATGAATAATATCGAACGCGAATGATCAATATATCCAATAATTTTATCCAATAATTTTACACAAACTTTATTTACAA
>NW_017304512.1:389630-410253 GCF_001594115.1 Trachymyrmex septentrionalis | reverse complement strand
ATGATCAATATATCTAATAATTTTATCCAATAATTTTACACAAACTTTTTTTATTTACACATACATAATATACATGTATTACATTAAAACTCTTACTTAATTAAAATAATTATTCTATAAATAATTTCATTCTATAAATTATTTCAATTATTCAATATTTTCACATTTTGTATCAGGCGTAGGAAAAAAAAAAAAATCAAATATAGATCAACGTCTCTATCAGAGACACGCGCTCGCGCTAAAAAAATAACTGTCATCTTATTGCAAATTTTACAACAAATAAAAGCAACACAACCGTAAAGTTGAAAGTAATAGAAATGCAATATCGGTGTTTTATTGTTTCATTCGGCGGAACATATTGCGTCGATACTTGGTGTGGTAGTTTTGCAGAAACCCCCGGGGGGGGGTTATACCACGAGCGTGTCGAACAACAGTTCTAACGTTTCTCGCGCAGAGACGAGACAAATCCACGCTTCGGTTGTGGCCTTCTTTGGTGCGACGACGTGGGCGCATTTACCTCGCACGGAATTGCAGTCCGCGCTTACTCTATCTTAAGTCGATCGTTTTGGCGTGAGCGAAACGCTATCGCGAACCATCTGGTTTATGTAATTACGTACACGTCAACGCATCTCCGACCGATGTAACGCAACCGGAAATGCCGTGAAGGTTTTACACATCCGGCAATCCGTAAGGAGAACTGTCGCTTTTCAGAAAATTATTTAAGGATGCCGTTTTTCACAGATTTGCGTGACACACACGCTAAGAGAATATATTACAAGAATAATACTACAAATATTATAGATAGAATTCCTTGAAATAATACCGAGATAAAATCTTATCTGCAAATATCGTGTAAATATTTTTTTAAGCTTCAGTGAAAAATTTTAATTGATCAAAAATGAATAGGATTCCACTGAAAGAGATCAATGAACGACGTTTCACTTATTTTCAACGAGCACTTACATTTTGCTTCTCCATTTTATATCTGACTGATTATTGCCAGTAAATAAGATTTCTCTATGTAAGATTTCACTATGAAATCAATAGTAATCATACGCATTTGCAAGATGTCGAAATTGCTTATTTTTTGGACTACTGACTTTTTTTATCGAGAAACTTCTGTACATATATGCACGATAAAACCAGCATAATTAATCAGTTATCAATCTTCGAATCTATTATAATATAAGTACTTTCGCAAAAAATTTGTTGTCGTAAAAATCGCTACCACTACGTTCAGTGTGAAATTCTACTATATTCAATGTGAAAGTGAGCGACTTTGTTATTATAAATAATTATCTAATATTACAACGAAACCTGTTTGGTCGATAAAATAGAAAAATCTCGTTGAATAGTTATTTGTCGAAACGTGACATTTTTGTTAAACCTTAATTTTTCACTTTTTACTGAAGCAAGATAACGCAATCCTAGCAAATTCCGTTTTTGCAAGCCCACATATGAAATCTTTACTTTAACGAAATCTTCACTTTTTTGATAAAACGAAATGAGAACGTATTTGTTGACACAGTGAAATAACCTATTAAAAATCGTTTTTAGTATAAACTGTTTATAATAAATAAAAACAATATCTTCAGCCAGTTTTTTCGTTGCTCGTACAATTGACAAAATTTATTACAATGCTCTGAAATATGTTGTGACAATAAATTTTCGTTTTCTGTGCGTAATTTGATTTTACGTAAAATCGTACCTCTCTCTCTCTCTCTCTCTCTCTCTCTCTCTCTCTCTCTCTCTCTCTCTGTCTCTCTCTCTCTTTACATCTAGTGGATTGCTTTATGATTCGTTACGAAAAATCATTATTAGATATTACAAAGTATTAGAGAACCGTGCAAGAAGTAAGAACAGGTGAGCAGTTTGGCGACCGGATTGGGCGCGGTGTGCATAGTAACTCTTTTGCAATCAATCATATATTTGATTACATTATCCGTGAATCGAAAGTAGGTTGTGTCTCAGGAAGCCGCGGTATTAACGATCACTGCTGCACGTCATTGCTACATTCAAGAGATATAATTGCAGCCTTACTGATTTATGCTATGTATCGAGCGACGACCAACAGCACGCCGATTAACTCATTATCGAGCAGCTTTGCGAAACGCGTCTGGAGAACCGGACGAATGCAGTGGCTAATAGCCCACAAAAAGTTGCGTAAAGTACTACTGTTTGTGGCTTAGTGACTGCAATGTTCACAGATTCGATGATATATGCATTTTTTTTAGACGTGACGTATGATTGAAAAATTCACTTCTTTCTCAAGTTTTGTTAAAATTATATTAGAAAAAAATAAATAAAAATCACGCGTTATACAATGTAAGACATTTTGTACGTCATTGTTATTTTTATTATTGAGTGTTACTTATTATTTTTTTTAATTCAGCAAAGTACGTACGCACAAAGATAAGAAAATAAAAAAGTGTTAGATGTTTAGTAAATATTTATTACAGCCAAAGACTGTTTTTTTGATGAGTGTACGTGACAATGTGATTATCTTTTACATCAATAATTGAAGAGCAGACTTACAAAATTCCATTTTCTTTTTAGTTTTGTCCAAAATTTTATTTTTTTTAGTTAGAAATGACGCGGCCTAGTGCTCAGTGTTGAAAGATTTTTATAATAGCTACTCATTGTCAGAGAGATGTCCAGAAAGGATTTTTTCACCGTTCATTTATATGCTGAAAAAACATAGACATTTCGAAGTGCATTATGTTTTTTAACTAGAGACAAACAAAATGCATTTTAACATTCTTGGCAATTGTTTAGCAATTTTGTTTAATATTTCAATCCTACTGATTGGCGTATTGTTATTTTTTCTGTAAAGTGCGTAATTATTTTACGTACGTAGTTTCCTTCTTTCTCCTTTTCAAAATTATAATACTAATTTCGACAAAACTCATTTCGAAAGTCTGCTCCTCAAATTGATTAGACTTAATTTTTCAACATTCACTCTGCCTATCCGGCAGTCCAAAGCGCGAAAAGGGCCAAAAGGAAAAAGCCGAAACTGCTGCGGGAGATGCAGAGGAGATCGGCACAAACCATGACAGCATCAATCATGTCACAGACATGAGACGACTCGGTTCTCGCCGTGAAATACGTCCTTCCAATTTGTGGTCGGCCGCATCCGCCCGCGCACTGGACCAACACCGAACCGAACGAGACGCGACGCGCCGCGCCGCGCCGACTAGGCCCGAAAGCCAACGAAGACGGCCGAATATAGTCGTATTACGTTCACGCGACGCATCGGCTCAGCCGCGCGCTTGGCACGTCCGTGTTTCGCTTGCGCGCGTGCCACGAGATACGTCGTCGTCGTCGTCGTTCTCATCGGCGCATGAACCGCGTCGTCTTTCGATCGTAAACACGCGCGCGTCCTCGATCGCGAGCGTGCCATCTTCGAACTTGATACGTACAGGATACGCGCGCGATCGTCATCCTCTGCGAGCCGGCTGCGACTGCGCGCGATCTGAAGGTATTTATGAACATACGTGAACACCCGACGCATCCGACTCGTCGGCGTCGCGTCGCGTCGCGTCGCGTCGCGTCGTCGCGCACGAGCACGCTTTCAAATATACGCGCGCTGTCGGGGCTCAGCATTCTCAGCGACGCGACGAAATTAGGAATCGAGTGAAGATTGTCCTTTTCAAGAGGATACAATCTCATTGAGAACGAACGCCGTCTCACGTTGTGTGGAAGGAGGTGCCGTGCGGGAAAACCGCGGGAGAGTGCAGAGAGTGTACGAGAATTAATAGTCAGTCGCGAATTATTATAATTAATCGGCGCGCGATTCATCGATATATCTGTATAGGGGTAGGCGCAATTGCGAATTCACTCGTGGAAGATCTCTTCGTGGAAGATTCTCGTGCTCTCGACGTGCGTCGGATGGACCGACCGCGAGGAAGAGCGAACCTCTCGAGAGAGTGTACGCGCGCGTCGTGTGGCGCGTCGCGACGTCGAGTTGGCGCGACGCGGCACGTCGACGGTCAAACCGAACGTTGAGGGACGAGCGGCGGCTTCCGTTTGCAGCCAAGGAATACCTTGACGCGACTCGTTATGGATTTCTACCCGATGGTAAGTGCTCCCGCTTATTAATATATTAATAATAAACGCCGTTCCCTCCTTGATACTCGCGCGATTAAGCGAAACCGCGGGCGCGTTTAAAAACGCGCGTTCTCTACATAAGGAGATATTAATTTCCCGTCCGTTGCCATTGCATGATGAGAAACGCGTCGTTAAAGTCACTGAGTCATATTCTCGTTCCGCGAAATGTAATCGCGTTCGGCGGACGTTGCACGAACGCCGAAATGTTTCTAGCCAGAAACGTACATCGCAGCCTTACAAATTATTCATCGTGCCCGTTAATTTATTTGGAATAAACGATACTACGAATTATCGCTCTTCGAGTAATAACCACGTGTTAGTCTCACAAATCTATTAATCAACAAGTAACTATTTAATTCGAATATCCCGTACAGGTACAAAATTTACACAAAGGTTGCGGCAATACCGCGGAGATTTTGCGGCGACATTGCTGAAAATTCTACGCTGTGTGGGATTCGATCTCGTACTTATACACTTGGGAATGTTGAAGTCTTGAAACGGCGTGGCTCTGCGGAGCATTTTATGAGTCAGCAATGAAGACATTTGTCATTATCGCGGGCAAGAATTCGATTGAGTCTGTAGACGCTTATTATGTCATCAAGACTAATACGTACAATGGATGCGCAAGTATCGGCCGACGCCGACCGCGTATTCTCGCTCTCGTATTCCCGTATAACCGCGAACGGAATGATAATGGCCGCCAGTAATTTACGATCCCTGGAAAAGATCATTGCAGACGGCGGCGCGTTCGTGCGCCGTTTATCACGATCGATCGGCGTTACGCAAAAACAGCTCGACTTTCAAAAAATTCCCTGTCGGCAGTCTAATCAAACGCGTCACGTTCTTTAATTGCATTGCACCGAGACACGGGGAAACAAAGACATCCTCAGTGACGTCCGCTGTTGAGAAATAAATCCTCGAGCTATTTCAACGAAAATTCCCATCGAGGCCGAATTGAATCGTTATATTGTAAATATATCTCGAATTATCGATTTTTTTTCACATTAAGCGTTTTTATAATTAATTCTAATAACTGTAAAAGATTGACGTAGGAAAAGGGGCGTTTCTCACAGCACAATCCGTTTTTTCTTTTTTTTTTGTTTCTTTTTCTCTTTTTATATCTTTTTCACCGCACTTCCGCACAATTACGGAAGCAGAGGAACGAGACTATTTCGTGCCGAATGATAAATAAATTCGCTCGTTACTGTGCACGGATCCATGGATCATCTCGTATGCATCTCGCTGCTCGCGACGACAGATTGCAGCCTAACAAAGGAATAGCCGTCGGGACCGTCGGGTGGAAGGTCAGGATCGGGCTTATTCACTTCGAAAATGGAAACTCGTATGCAACGTCGCAATTCGCAATTAATCGCAGAGGCTCGATCGTAACGTCCGCGGGACGGAGCGACGCTCATAATCGTGGTCAGAAAATAACCCGCAGGAATTCAACGGCGCGCGCGCGCCGCCTTGTCCAGAGACTGGCATCGACGAGAGTCGACGATGAGGTCTTTGGGTTAAGCATGGATAGCGATCTCTCCGACCGTGGGCATTAGCATAATCTTTTAACGCGCGCGTACGTCTCTCCAAGGGGAACTCGCTTGAAACGCTTGCGGAGTATCTGCGGCTTCTCCGCAGTTACATACTTATTCGCATTAACGTGCACCGTCGTCGTCGTCGGCTATTATTTCGAACCTTACCGCGCATTCCTCGTCGCGATTGCCACCTGGTTTTTGCTTCCTTCTCGCGGCGAAGTCCTTGGAATCGCGAATGAAGTCATTTCGAGGAGAGGAAAAGTGGCACCGGCGAAATCGCTCTTTTTTTTTTTTTTTTTATCCGTTACTCGATGCGCGTCTCGATAATCGTAAACGAAGTGCGTGTTAGAGATTAAAGATCGAGATTCAGATTGCGTTATAGCTGAAGATTCGTTCGACGCTACATTGACAATTTGAGCTTCTTGCAGCGTTTTGTACGTCTCCTCCTCTTCTTTCTTTCTCGAGTCTTTAGATACTTTCGCGTTTACGTGGAGATTTAGAAATATAATATTATAAATCACAGTATTAAAATAGAACGTCATTAATATTGATTAATATCAGAGATGCTGGAAGACGAAAAAATTTCTATTTTCTTCGAACTCTTTAATTAGTCTCATGAATCAAGGGCTTAATTTAAAAATTGCCATTCTCACTTCAATCTTTCACGTGCAGTTACACTTAATAACTGCTTGAATACGATTCAATGTAAATATCTTCTTTCTTCGACTCCTCGGGGCGCGCGGGGGGGGGAGGGAGGGGGAGGGGGAACGTTATTTAATAAATGCGTATTTAAAACGTATGACTCTTCCATAAATTAACGCGGATATATTCTAATTTCTGTGCGTGGGTGGTCGATTATCATTGCATCCTCATTCGTTGCTTCCCGTCATCTCTCGAAAGCGTGATTCGTTTCTTCGAGAGACGCTCGTGGCTGGAAACTTACGACATACAGGACACGTCCAAGTCCCCGGATAATTTATGACCGCTTTCTTAAAACGATGATCCCGAACGCTGAAGCGTGCGCATAAATGAGAATTGATTATGGTCTCGCGCGCGCGCGCGCGCGCGTAAACACCTAAGAGGCACGAGATTGTTTAAATCGATTTCGCGCTGATTGCCTGCTCCGAGATCGCCTCTGTGCACGCGCAACGCGACACGTTCTCCTAAAAATTATGTGTATAAATATACGAACACGCGAACGTGTAGGGCTTCAGAGATTTACGATGATCCAAATGACAAGTGGACACGCCGATGTGATGAGGCCTAAAGTGTCGTTCGATGTAAGCCTGACTTCGTAATGACTTGAACGAAGATACTTGACGAAGATGACGCGCCGTGAGAAAATTCTGCAACGAGGATGTACATACAATATGGTAAAGATGTACTCTCTAAGTGAAGATTTACTCCAAAGAATTTAGAAAGTACATAATATTAAATGAAAATTCATTAAAAAATGAAGAATTATATGTACATATTGAAATATGTGAAATTTAAAGTCTGTAAAATCTTATAAAACGCCTGTGTCGACTTGCATTAATTCATTTGAATATGTAGATAGGTATTAAATGTGTATTCATCAGAATATAATTTTTATTTTACGGTATGTTTCTATCAAAACCGTATTAATTTCCTTAATTAATTGATAAGAATAAATTTAGAGTTTTAATACGAACTCTTTCTCTTTTACAATAAAATAATGATAATACAATACAAGAAATTCGAATATTATAAATAAAAAACAAAAAAGATATAGACTCTGCTGAATCATGTATTTCTCTTTTAAAAGTACGGACAATATTTTGTGCCGCATGATCATCGCAATTAATTAGGTTACTCGAATAAATATGAGTTAACAGAGTAATAACCAGGTCGCAATATATGATACAAGAAATAATTTGTAAATCGCAAGAATAATCTATAGATCTTCTCATGGACGTACAGTCGAATATTGATCGCTTTAGAAAGTATAATGTTTCAAAAGCAGGATGAAGGAACAGCCCGGGATAATTGGTGCTGATAAATCAGGTATGGTCCGTGATTGCCCGCGCGATTTTAAATAAACTTGTTAATTTATGTACTTTAACAGCAGGAGGACGTACAAAGTGCATATTAATTAAGTAGCGAATCATATGTTTTAAGATATAAATAATATGTGATTGAAGATATGAAAGTCGGTCGCATAACGAGGATGCCATTTTATTTTCAACGTATTTACAATTATATTTTACGAGTTAAATTTTATTTATTTAATATGAAAAAATCAGTAAAATAGTAAACACTAATAGATTAATTAATTTTAATAAGAGAATTCTCTCGAATTGATTTTTTTTTAGTTGTCGTAAATTCGATGTAATATCTAAATGTTTTCGTGATAGATGAAGAGTAAAAATTTATTGAAACGTAGTTTAGTATATATACATAGTAAATTCAAACCGTAATGGCAAACCGTAGCACAGCCTAATTTGAAAGGATGCCACTTTGCTGGCGCTATTCCTCCCGTGAAAGAACGAGTCTTCTTATTGTCCATTCGGATACTTTCCGGCTAACTTTTTGCTATATTTGAAATTCTCCGGCGATTCTAGATCTGTGTTGCGCGTGACGAGACTGCAACGGAAATCCTTTGATGAATGAGACTTTTTTCTCTCGTGGCTGACCGTTTCCATGTATTCTACAAGAATTGCATCATGACTGCCATGATAGTGGCTACTACACAAGAGATGTAATATACCGATATATTATTATTGTACGTTTTATTACAAAGTTTCAAAATTAAATAGCTAATTGTATCCAATACTCTATAGCTAATTATATACCGATATTGAACGTGTTTTATGTAAACATCACGAAAAAAATTTGCGTTACAACTTAACTGATAGTAATGCAAGAAATGGTATCATTAATTCCTGTTCTTTTGCCGGTTTTTAGATTAGCTGCAAGAGTACAATGTATGTTTTTCCTCTCGGCATCACATTTAGCTACAAACCATTCTTAGCCTTCTTATATTGAAATCCTCTTACGTAGCAAGTTTGAGTGGTATTGACGTCTTTTCGCAGAAAATGAAAAAATAGAATCTTCGTTTTCAGCACCGCGAATCTGTTAGCTGTGCACATTCTGAAACTAAAAACAAAAGGAAAGTAAGTTCCGCAATTAAGAGTGCCTTTTTTGCGTTTATTAAGAAACTTTGAGATCGAATTTCTTCGGCTCTTTAAAATAATTGGGATTAAACCCAATAATAATTGAGCTGAAAACATTTTATTGAAACGTTTTGAGATAAACCATATAAAAAAATTTATAAATTTATATTATATACTTAAAAATTAAAATCATATCTTACATTGTACTTTCGAAATAATGAAAAATAAATATAAATATTTGTAACAATTATTAGGAAGTTATAAATAATAATAATAAATATATCTTCTTCACAAAATTATACCCGAAAACAGATTTTATAATATTATAGTATAATAAAAGTCGATATTTTATTAAAATATTTGAAAATTTATTTCTATTCGTCTTTTAGCAATTAAGATATGTATTTTATATTTGTCAATAAAACAAGGAGTATTAAAATTTAATTACTAAATTGTCAATATTTATGGAAAATAATAAATCAAATGCCAATTTGAACCAACACTGGTTATTAATGTGTATTTTTATACCATTTATTCAAAGTGAATATTAAACGTATACGTTTCAACCTACGGTCAAGGTCCTCCTCAGTACAAAAAATATATTAACAAAATTACATAATGATAGTACGTATGATGATACGAGTATAAACTAATAATAACATATAAAATGCGAGAAAAACTGTGGTGATGTCTGAGTTAATCTTGGTCATGAAATTACTAAGTTAACTAAAAAGAAAAAGATTTTTTTGTTTTAAAACGACCGACCAAAAGGTTAAAAATAATTTTAAAAATGCTAACATGAGATTATACGTGAAAAATGGTAAAAAAAAAACTTACATGACTGTCAAGATCGAACTGTTTCTATAAGGTTTGTTGTACATGTTCCATTAGACTGTTCCATTTACTGTGTAATACAAATGTGATTAAATTAAAAGATTAATATAAATAACAGTAAAAATCAAATTTTAGTTCACTTACATGAAACAAAATTTAAAGATATTAGACACGACATAACTGTTTGGTAGACAGATGTAAAATGAAAATTGAGAGAAACAGTGGACAACAGAATATGTACAAAGACAATAAGTAAAAGTATAAATAATAAATAACCAAGTATATAAACGATATAGATTGGAAGCATTACGTGTCTGAAAAAAGATCTATATATAACGGATCAAGAGAAAGTGTATCGTTTTGTAAATTCAGGCCTTGTTTTTGTTTTTTAATGTGTATCATCTCTGATAACAATCTTTTATGTGAAATTTGCTTTCTGTCTAAAATATATACGTTATCCCAATCAAATTCATGAAATAAGTCCATCCGATGTTGTGTGATAACTGAATGTTGAATTATGTTTCTATGTTTCTAATTAATATGATTTCTATGTTCACTTATACGCGTTTTTAGGCATCTGCTTGTCTGTCCAACATACGACGCATCACAGTCTTTACAGTCAATCTTATATACTACATTGGATTGAGAAGATTGAGGTAGCACATCTTTCTGAACTTTGATAAATCTATTGAGCTTTTATGTCTCTATAAGCCATACGTAAAAATGGTACATTTTTTAAGAGCGTACTGATTTTTTTAGAAATATTAGGAATAAATGGTGTACAGAAAAATTGTTTATTATTGATATCTTCTTGGGTTGTCAATTGTTTATCAATAACAAAATCATCAGCGCGATTAAAGAGATCAAATTTTTTGTAAAGTCTTTTTTTGATAGTTGAAACTATCAAATTTAGAGGATAACCATTATTCAGAAGAATTTTTACAACTAAGTTCAAAATTCTTTTTATGAAAACTTGATGATGAGTAAGTAATAAAACTGTATCGATCAAACCAATAATCGTTTTTTCAACCTTTCGGTCGGTCGTTCTAAAACCAAAAATCTTTTTCTTTTTAGTTAACTTAGTAATTTAATGACCTAGATTAACTCGAACATCACCACCACGGTTTTTCTCGCATTTTATATATTATTAGTTTATACTCGTATGCGCTATCATTATGTAATTTTGTTAATATATTTTTTACTGAAGAGGACCTTGACCATAGGTCGAAACGTATACGTTTAATATTCACTTTGAACAAATTGATATTACATATTACACACTAATAACCAGTGCTGGCTGAAATTGGCATTTGATTTATTACTTTTTAGAATTTCCTTTAGAGCCTATTGATTTTATTGCCGTTAATATTTATTATGTTTGCTTTTTGCTTAATTCGGACTACTGACTGAAGCAGCGCAAAAAAAAGGCGGAAAATAAAGCGTTCGTTGCGAAGCTGATGGCGATCAGCGTCTTCGTGAGACGATCGACAAAGGCAATCACGTGGCGGCGTTTGTACCGCGGCACGATACGTATGTTACATGTATATACGTGCATGCGTCGTATGCGTGTGCGTAGTCTCTTGTCACCCGTGTTCCGTTCGTACGCCGTGCAAGCGTCTGTCGTGGACGATGGCGAGAAGGTGAGGAGAGCGGACCCGTATGAATGGGGGCTTCATTCACGTAGCCGTTTCTCGCAACATGATCGCGCGGCTTGTGTCTCGCCTTCCGATTTTATTCGCGTATCTTCCGTGCAAACAATGGCACAGCTTTACAAAGGGCCGACGCAGTCGGCGTGACTGGGCAATTGGCTTGCACAATCTGTAGCGCCTCGCGGTGAGCTCTCTCTCTCACCGTTGGTTCGATTTGACTTTTCCTATTCTGCGAAACACAATTTAAAAAAATAGTAAACAAAATCGAATAAACTAGATCCCTCATGCAATTTTTTTAAATCACCTAACTACTTAACGTAGTCTTTATGATACATTTCGTAATAAGAGATTTGCAGGAGAAAATTTCTTCAATAATTTAATACGAATAGCCTCGTGGATCTCGTATATCTTTTAGCCAGTCTATTTTTCCAATTTTTCTACAAAAAACTGCGCTCTGCATCAAATCGGGAGCAGCGATCGATGCGACAGATAAAATCATCGCGGTCCCTTTTTCGGGATGGCGAGGATGTATATGATGTGGTGTACCACGGGACATAGCATAAATACTCGATCGCGGGCCCGATTTTATATCGGATCTCGATCCATCCGTCTGGTCGTTATTCCTCGCTCGAAGGCTCGTCTTTATAAGGAGTAAGGGCCGCTTACGCGCCGGCATGTAGCGCAGGTATTCATATCGGATCGTTTTCTCTCTAGCATTTATCTCGACCAACCGATCCTTGGGCGAGACCTAAGTACCAGATCGGTTTGATGAATAGCTCGTACGATGTACATAGACCACGTGGGTAGAATTACGGGCGATTTGCCACGTCGGTTTCTTGCGATGTACGGGGTACAGGAAATACGCATATATAGTGCGATATACATTTAACGATTTACCTTTCTCCTAACTCTTTTCTCAGTCTAAAGCGAATTCTACTTTGGTTTAAACGAAATCAACGTCCGCTCGAGAGATCGCTCGATCATTTAGCTGGACATTCAACCGAGTCGTTCTAAACCAATGATCCAAGCGTAAAAACGTCGCATCATAGATATAAGGAAAGTTGTGCTGTATTTTATCGTGAATTTTTTTTCCGTTAAGAAATAACACGGTGGGAATTACGACGATTCCGTCAGATTTAATGTAACGTAAAGAGGAGAAAGTTATCAGATGTGGCTTAAGAGCGGAGCAAATTGCCATTTCTTTTAATGAACCAAATTGAATGACTATACTTTTTTCGTACACTTTTTTTTTTCTTATACGTATTATACATAAATAAAAATATTTTAATATATTAATGTAAAACAGCGCGAATGACGAACCATGCAAGCTAGAAAATACGCCTGATTACGCGTGTGGCTTGAAAATTATGAAATCCGTTAAAATTTTCAAGAATTCGGCATATTGATATCTGATGAATGAACGCGAAAAAGATACGGGAGCTCAGCGAAGCGAGACGAGAAGTGGCTCCCCCTCAATGGGACCAGTTCATCCGGTGTCTTTCGAAGGCGGGTCTCGCATCGGCTCGGGTAATTCATTTTAGCACTGAGATCCGTATATGGACTAGCAACAGGCTCGACCACTCGTATCAATTCGTTCTTCTCCACCGTCAGAATGTAATTCCGCCACTATAGCGCTCTGTAATCTGTCGAAAACGGTGAATGTCGAAAACGAGCTTTTCCATAAACGTAAACGTAGCAGTGTAACGTAATAATTTGAAAAAAAAAAATATTTAAACATTGTTTTAAGAAAATTTATCGCACATACAAGAAATCAATAAATGTATAGGGGAAAACATTAAACCAATATCTGAAAAATTGATAAATGTCGATATTAACTTTGAGATCGTTATATTAACATTATTTCCATATTGAAAAAATTAATAATTAGAAAAATGTACATATTATACGATTTATAATAATTCGATATGTAAAATAATTATTATTAGAATTATTAAAAGAGAGTTGAACGTTACGTAGAGATAGTGATCGGTAGACGGAGACGAGACGCTTAGATAATGTAAGTTTATTTTTACGTCGGTGTTGGAGGGATATAACACTACATCTCGAGTTGTCGTAGATATGTTTCCAAAGACGATTGATCATATATAAATAAACAAGCTATTTCTCAATGTATTTGCAAGTATTACAAATTGAAATTGCAATATACAAAGATAGACGACGAAATGTCCGCAAACAAAAGTCCCTAAACAAACATTAAAGACAACACCTTTTGATTTGGATATATGATATAATTAAAAAATTATTTTTTTATGAATAAAAATAATAAAACAAGAACAAGACGATCCAATTTTTCTCGTTTCTCCAAACAAGAAACACGCAATAGAAAAACGTAATCTCCAATCTTAAATATATATACGATATCTCGTATTTTATATCTATAATTTAATTGACTTCTAGTGACTTCGCGAGACAATTTATTTAATAAGCACAATCACAATATTCTCTATATCTTCGACAAAAAATATGTCGTATCATTTTTTTTATAATCTTTAAGCGGAATCTTCTCCGATAGAAAATAACCAATTAGTCTCTCATTTTGTAGACGCGAACGGTATCTTGTTACGTCTACGTGGACAACACGACGGGTTTGCTCCCGAAAATAAAGCTAAAACAGGTGTGGTCAATTTGGAAATAGAATAGGCAAGTTCACGAATTGGCCTGAGACAGCGCCCGATTTTGTCCCCAACAGTTTTATGGAAAACGTTTCGAGCCAGACGGAATGCGCATATATAGCCGGTACGTAATTTTATCGGACTGTTATGCACGGAAATCGATTTACAAAGATCGCGTATCCACTGTCTTTACCTATAAGATCTTGAAAATTGATACGCCATGTCGGCCGGCACAATGTTTCAATGTAAATAAATTTCGAAAGTTGTACGTTCAAATGTATCGTCATCAGAAAATACTTTACGTATATATTTTAAAGAGAGAGAGAGAGAGAGAGAGAGAGAGAGAGAGAGAGAGAAACTTAGAAAAATATAATAGCTTCGATCGGGAAACAATAGTTCAGTCAAAAATAAATTTATTGTTCCGAAAATAACACATGTCCACAGATAGCACCACGAGAGTGTGATATTTGATATCTTTACATGGATGACTTGAAAAATCGAATGACGGCGTATCGACCGCGGGTGGGCGAATACGTTGTTACGTCGGCGCATTAGTCATCGTGGGAGAAAAATTTGTTGGTCGTTGTCAAATTGGGAACCGGGGAACTTCCTCTTTCCCAATGCCTCGTCGAAAACGTAAGTCGACTCGCCGCCACGCCTCGCCTCGATTCGCAGTTACGTAAAGTCGTTTCGGCTGGTTAAACGACCGACCATGTACAGGAGGAAATTGTGACGTTTAATCGTAAACAATTATTTCATCCGTCGCCAACATCGGCAAATATCACTGTATTCAGATAGTTCGTGATGTTAATTGACCCTCTCCTGGTTTTCGCGCAAGCGACACACAATTTGATGGACAATAATTCGGTTAATAATTCGATAAGCGCTTGGTGGCCGTCCCCAAATTGTTTTCCGCCTCACGTTTTGATTAATGGTACAACCAATTCGCCCCCTTGCCCGCAATGCCGTTCGCTAATTGCGAACGTTCTTCTCAAGCGGGCTCCGTCTTCGGGTACAAAATAATGAGATACGGCGAGAGCGCCGAAAGCCATTTACAGATCCGATGATCGATGACATTGGTGCAACGGTTATCCGCGCGCTCGTCTTTAAGCTTCCATTCCATCATTTTTAATTAAGAGAGCCGAGCTTATTTGCTTATCGCCAAAACGTCTTACCAGAACGTGGAATTCGTAATTATACTGGCGAGTCATTAATCTGCCCCCTCCTCTCTCTCTTTCTCTCTTTCTCTCGTCTTTGCTTTGTAATACGTGAACTTAGAATCGGCTGCTGCAATTATAATATTTCATGTTATAATAAAAAAAAAAAGAAATGGTTTACTATAACAGTAACAGTGCAAACAAACGATTCCGGTTTTTTATTTCTTACGTAACGTTCCAACGCGAGCGTGAACACTAAGACGGGTAAGAGAATTCGGTATTAAATAAATATATAAAACACGGAGACCGAAGAGAGCGTCATCGGCGTGGGTGCAGATATTTTCGTTCCAACCTAATTCAGTAGTTCTAGAGTTACATCCTAAATATAAAATCTAGCGCGCGTCTGGCTGTGTAATGCTGTAATGCCTCGGTTAACCGATACACAGCCGATACGCAGCCATTAATAATCGGCTAATGATTACAGCGCGGTGATCGACAGGAAGCGATATTTTAATCGAACGCGTGCTCCAAGACACTTTTGTACGTCGGAGGAATTGATTAAATCCGACACCTCTCTGTGAACGGGGATTGATCGGAAGGTTGCGTCAGACACGATGGCGCAGTCGGACACGATCCAATCGGTTAACGATCCAGACAGCCATATTTTCTCGAATATGGCAATCGGAGGAGGGTTTTTCTGTTCGATCTCGAGCGATCGGTGCGGACACGAGGGAAGAGGGGATCGCCGTACACGCGACGAAACGAAAGAGAGGAGGGCTTCGTCGCGAAGTGGGAGAATTTTCACATCGGCGAAACTACCAATCGCGACTGCCGTATGTTACCCGTGACTGCGATCGCGCGAGTAATTAAATCATACGGTTGAATTGTCGTGAATTACTAATTGATCGCGATTAGATTTACTTACAGGATATTCATACGTTTGAGTGAAAGATTAGGTTATCTCATAAGTAACCTTTGCCTTTTGCAATTATCTGTAACAGGTGACTCGCATTGCTTCAAAATTAATTAAATTTTGAATATCTGAAAAATTGTCTTTAAAAGCAAATTTTTATCCAAGTTTACGTTAAAACTGCGTGGGATATTTAAAAAAAAAAAAACATAATTGAGCTATAGGTAGAATTATCTAAGGAGGGAACTGAGATCGAGCAATAAGAGGAAAGAATTTTTACGTCTTAGAGGTAACGTACTGCCAATCACGATTGCCAAATGTTGTAGTAATGGTGATAACAAGATATACATATAAGTAGCGAGTGTATTCTCCATTACATCAAAGCTGTTTCGTATTCGGATTCACTCACAGTTGAGAAAAGTTTTACGACTGTCTGGTCGGTCCTTGATCGACCAATCAAAGTTCCAGAGAGAGAGAGGCGTTTGGCGAGAGAGAGAAAGGAGAGAGAGAGAGAGAGAGAGAGAGAGATGTATATATGTATGTACGGGTTGTATTTGCTAAACTGCTTCTTGCGGGCATTTCTCTGAGGCAAGATTATTATCAGATTCGCTTTCAATTAACGATCTTCTTTTTTACTTGCTCTCGGATCTGCAAGCTAGGAAAATATGCAACATGCGAAAGGCGCCACATTCTCATTATGCATGCGATTGCGTAGCATCTTTGACTCGCACGGATAATTTCTTCTGCTCGCTTGTATCGTGCGCTGTATATTGCATACGGGTGATATTGCGAAACGACTGCCAGGTGTCATGAAGAATTTTAATTTATGCAGGGTATTTCGTTAGATATCCTTTTATTCTGTAATTTCCACGATCAATTTGGAGGCAATTTTTTGTCAACAAAAATGTAAAAAAAAAAATTTGTTGCCCTCTTTGGATTTAATTTCGAAAATTGCGTACATATTCACAATCAACAATAGGATTTAAATTAAAATTTTATTATAACTTTTATTTGAAATTAATTCAAAAAGTATAATCTTTTTCTAGTTTCTGTTTTCACTTTTAAATATTCTTTAAAAAAAGAAAAATCTTAATTTTTTATATTTAATATACTAATTAATTATTTTTACGTTATATTAATTAGATTAAAATCTATGAATGTATATATCGATATTTTTGTTAAGAAAAAGATTTGATTCCGTATTTATACTACGGAGATATTAGGTTGGCATGAGACATGAAAACACATGTTACCGAAGTGACTTTGCGTTTATTAATCAAACAGGAAACAAAAGAGAGACGTTCAGTATAATGGATTTAAACGCATCGCTCTTTTTCTCTGATGAAATAAATTCTCGCCCATGGAGCTATTTGTAAGTTACCCTATTACCGAATTAAAGGCAACGTATATCGAATAATTCTTGTGGAAAAGGACATTAGGCAATTTAACGGTATCAGCGGATAGCCTTATATTTCTCTTTTCAGATTTCTACCACGTGGGCGATCCAATTGGACTAAGATGGCCCATCATCGCCTCGAGAAATCTCTTTCTCGTTTTCTCTTCTTCAAATGCCCTCACGAGGACTGCACTAGTCTTCACTTTTAGCTGAATCACATTACTTCGCGTTCATATTTCGAAAGCGAACTACGTCGAACGCTCTCACAGGTGTCAGAGCTCTCACATTATGCAGCGAGATCGAGCTGCGTATTTTGTAATTATTTATCGCCTACTACGGCACAACGACAGTGATTAACGACTCTATAAAAGCAACGATGTTAACGATGCAAGTTATTGTAGAATGAATTTCGAAGTGGATGAAGTTTGGTTAAACCGGGCAAGTCATTATTGCCGGATATTCAATTTCCATTCGGTGAAATTGCGACTTTGTTTCTTTCTGAAATTTATCAAAGCTCCTATATTCACTTGTAACGCCAAAACCATTCGAAAAATACATTTAAAAAATTCTTGCAAACTGTATTAAAAAGTGTATTTTTTAATAAAACGACATTTGCAACCAAATAGCATATATTTGTAAAATATATCAAAAAACTTTCCTTGTCTTTTATGTATCGATCGACAAATAATCGTATATTTAAAATTGAATGTGCTTAGCCAAAAAACAAAACATACGACAGCTGTCGGATCGAGATAAATTTTTATAAACGGTTTGATTTTATTTTGAAATAAAATTAAGGTTTTCAGTAGTATTTTACAAGTGCATTACTTCATCAAATGTAAATATTGTTTTATTAAACAATATCTCTATTTCGATATATAATTTGCAAGAATTTTTGGTTTCCCTCGTTTCTGACGTCATCAATCTGAAGATCAGTGGTCAAGAGCCATAAGTGTTGATATGATGAATGCATTCTCGATTATACTGTGATTTTACCATCGAGAGAATATTCCACAAACAGAGCTCACATCTACATACGATCGAACATCAAGGATTAATCGTTATGGATTCTCGAGATACACGATCGCGGCCTTCCACATTTCGAATCCGCTACAATCTTACGTGGACAATCGATGACGTTTGCTTTTAACGTCTACGGTAACTAACGCTCAGCACCAAAATTGTCACCCACGCGCGGCAGCCACATTTCGTCAGCGTTGTCAAGCGTACTTCCTCTCGCACGTCGTTCAGGAATCAGGTGGCTGTTCCCAGGCGTATCTGGGTCGCGTTATGCAAGGCGCACGACTGGCATTTGCACTGTTGATGATTATATGCAAACCGATACAAAACTCAATGTACAAAGATTAAGTTTTAAATGGCAGACAAACAGAGCCGCTGCAGTATACGGACAATTGTATAGGGATTCTCTCTGCGTGGACGACGCGCTGATATTTTACACGACTGTCATCTCCGGCGTCGATCCCGTGGAGGCGTATATTATATCCCGTATAGGTTAAACCACCCCGCCTACTTGCCCGATGTGTCCCAATACCTCGCAGCGATATGTCAACAGCTACTTTCAACTCCGCGTTCCACCAGCCCGAGCATTTTATCCGGCACGTTCGTGGAATAGCGTTTAAATCCTGGCGATTTCGGACCAGTGGCGGCCACTGCATGACTGTATTATCGTTTTTTTTACGACGTAGCAATTATTTTTACCTATAATATACAATATTTGTTCAACGCACAAATAATATTTAAAATTATTTAAAATTACTTTTCTTCTATTTCCAGGTTATAGAATATGTTATTAATGCTTATGTAATTTTAATGCGAGAAAAGTCAAGCCGTGTCTTTCCGTATAACCGTAAGCCGTATAAACCGATTTAATTGCGATCAATTATCTTGTAAAATGATTATAATTTAAATCTTTAAAAGCGTACACGCATTAAAAAAAGAGACATGCAGACAGTTCCGGGAGAGTCCTAAATAGCAGCCTCCTGGTCAACTTTTCGCTCCACTTTTAACAATCTCATTAATAAAGTCTGCGCGCTTTAATCCCAGAACTGCAGTACCCTTCCTTCGAGTTCGCATTAAATCGCATCGGGATGTATATGGCAATGATTCGGCGGTTGAAATGCGATTGCCACTCTCTGTGCGATGCAGACACGCAATAAATTACGTGCATTACGAGATGAACGGAGTGCACGGAGAAGTCCTCAGAGTACCAGGCGTACCACTGTGGGAAACCTGAAGCTTCCTCCGGCAGAGAAGCCTTTAAGGCTCATTAACCAAGAGATAACGCGTTATGCCGGATTACGCCGCTTCTTCGTTAGCTCACTTATCGGTCTGGTGCCAATGGCCGCGTGAATGTCGATGCATCGGTCTTACCGGCTGTTATTCGGAATGCACGTGCGATAAGCGATTCGATGTAGTTGGCTGAATATCTCGAACACGATTTTTTACTCGTTACCTCGGTTAATGAAGTTATTTATTTCAATTCTATTTCAGCAAAATCGAGAACAATATACTCCGTGTAAGATTATATAGAATAATCTTCGTATTATTATTATTACATCATTATCATTCACGATTACAATGGTTGCGATGTACATATCAAATTCATTGAGAAGAAAAATCGTGACATTGACATCTTTAATTTGTAACGTCACTTGTCTAATAATACTTACTGAATCCGTTATCATTTATATCATCTGCAATGTATTAGCTTTAAGCGAAATTCAATTTAGCGCCATTCTAATGACGGGGAGGGAGAGACAGACATGGAACATCGGTTCATCAAAGTCAAAATAAAATTGTTTCATTTAATTTTTTTAATGGAATACCTCATGTCAATGAATTCTATGAAACCACATTATCTTAAGTGTATTAACTAAACGGAAAAATTTCTAAAATGGTAAGAGAGACTTTAGCGGCTATTGAGAGAGAAGTTTCTTCGATTATTCGTTTCGCAAGTAGTCAGAATGAGGGATGAGGAATAAAAAGAGAAGGATACCAAGTATAAGAGAAGTGACTTGTGCGCGGCTTGATTCCTCGCTGGTGGTTCGCGGGGTTAAATATACCCTCGTTGGTCTCATCATATAGAGAGAGGGGAGAAAGAGGAGGCACAAGAAAGAGAAAATGGAGCGAAAAAGATAGAAACAGTCGTTCGCGCATGTATACACACATTTATATATTAAAGTGAGAACGGGTGGGAAAGAGGGAGGTGGAGAAGAAGAAGAAGAAGAAGAAGAAGAAGAAGAAGAAGAAG
>NW_017304512.1:379982-389575 GCF_001594115.1 Trachymyrmex septentrionalis | reverse complement strand
AGAGAGAGAGAGAGAGAGAGAGAGAGAGAGAGAGAGACTAAGGGGCGGGAAAGAGAGGGAAGAAGTCAGGCTCTGCTATTACAGAGCACCTCCGTGGCGCACAGCCCAATATGGGGCAATCTCAGATTTCCATCCGCCCAAATCGAGAATATACGCCCGCGCCTCCGTTCGCTCTTCTTGGCCCGCGGAGGGTTGGTCGTTGTCGCGGTTGTCGTCTTCGTCGTCGCTGTCGACGTTTCGCCTCCCCGTCCTCCTCTTTCGACGGAGGTGTAGACGTTGCTCTCGGTGGAGTTGTTGCTTGTCCACTTCACTCTCGCTCGTAACAGTGCCAAAAGTGCTTCAAAACACTCCGCTCCGTTCTGTCGATACCATTTTCTTCTCTGCTCCTTTTCTTTCTCCTATTTTACTTGCCGCCTTTCTATTTTTCCGGTGATCTTTACAGAGTTCCTCTTTTTTTATCTAGGTTTATTCAAACGCGCTCGCGTTTTCTTTCTCCTTTTATATTCTCCTCTTCTAGTTTTTTCCTTTGAAGTACACATCTTTCGAGATATCGCTGTGCTTGATCCAAGGGATCCAAGGGATCGCGCAAGGCAGAGCAGATTGTACGGGCGATCACGGTGCATTGAACGGGCAAAGGTGATTAATCGCGGTCTGTGATTTGTGCGATCAATCGTGTTCAACAATGATCGTAGTGTCATTGATTTGACGGAAGGTTGGGCGGTGTATAAAAATCGTTTGAGTAACGTAAAAACGTCCGCTGCGCACGAAATCAGTTGCCGGTTACAGTTTTTCAAGAAGAGGATTCATTAAGAACGATACGTTCATGTTGCCGGAAAGCAACTTTCCCGTCACAGGTAATCAGCAGCGTTCGATATTGTACGAGCCGGATCTATAGATTTTTAAGCCTTAAGCTATAAGGAATAGACGAATCACAATCAATTATTCTCCTCGCATTGTAGTTTGCTCAATTTGATCAATTTCTTACGGCTTAAGACTCAAAACATTTACTGTAGATCCAGACTACAGCGATTTTTAACTAACACATTTTTCTGACAGCGTGTTTTTGGACGATCATGGATATTTTTTCGTTGAACAGAATCAAACGGTAGTAATCGATATTTTACGTGTTTTATCTAAAGTAAATCTAAAATCACCGGCTGCATTATTTGAATATCGGCAAAGAGGCAACCGACAGAAAATAAGATCGTTTCTCGATCGGACATGTCTTTTCGAACAGCCTCACAATGAGTTACTGTTCTCCACGTGGGATACTGTCGCTGCGCTGTGCGATGTTTGCGCGGGTGTTTATGCGTAATTACGGATCCACAGCGGCGTCGTAATCAGGCCAATAGATCACGGTCTGTCTTAGTAGGTCGCAATAGGTGAGCAATTGATCTGTGACTTTAAGAATATTTCGACGATTGGTTATCACGTGTAAGAACAAAATCTTTCTTCGAAGGTTTTCTTTCTTCTGGCCGTTGCATTACCTTGACATGTTCCCGAGCACGGCGGCTGACTTTCCGTTTTTAACCTAGTTGCACTTCTGCCAATAGTGCGGAAGACCACATGTTTTCCCGCGGAACAAACGTCCGCTCCGATTCGTCCACTTGTTGCCTATGAATAAGTAAAGTTTAACGCAATATTTATCGTAATATTATTGGAGGAGTGAGAAAAAAAAAATGCAATCGTACTGTGTCCACTTTCTTATCTGTTGCAAATATCTAGTTTTTTTATAAAAGGGAAAATGTAAATTAAATCTGTGCTAGATTCTTGAAATACCTTTTATAAACAGCTGGAGCTTTATAACGTCTATAATTTTTTAGAGCGAGGTCGTCATTTATTATCTTTTAACTCTGATTAACATTTTGAATAAAATTGAATATGCAGTGGTATAATATACGCTTCAGCAATCATAAATGCCTAGTGTGGCGCGATACCATCAGCCATAATCCTAAATATGGAGTGAGAAATTTGAGAGAACCGAAAATAGTGGCGCTACGCCAAACTCTAAAAATAGCCAAAAAATAAATTGTAGTTACGCGCCCGCCTGCATCATTCTATAACTGGTCTTCAATGAAAACGAGCCACCTCCCGCACACATATCATTATTAATATCTTCTATTAATTCTGACCTCACTATTCAGTTCACCTTTACGTGAATTTTTTTTACATTTTAAAATCATTAAAAGTTCAAATAACAGTATTTCAAAAAAACCTAAGACATTTTAGACTTTATTTTCCAGAGAATCTTTCTTTGGATTTGTAAATTTTAATTTTTCTATTTATTGGGTATTTCAATAAACGTATTGTAGAAATTAAATTTCAAGCTTCGAACGTTCAATTTAATTACGATCTATTTGAGTTTTGAATCTCACACTTAATTTATACGTAGAAGGATAGATCTTTTATCTCGCTTTTGTATTTGTTATTTCTATATCTCTACTCTCGCTGGAAGCTTTGTTCCAAAATATTGTTTTAAAATCCACGCAATTAAATTAATACATTTGACGTTGTGAGTACAGAGAGTATCCAGATACACGTGTCTCGATTGTGTGCGTTTCCGGTTATTTTTGAGACCTTAAGCCTTGTATCGATATCTTATCCCGAAGTAACTAAATGACAGCCGACGCATACCTAAGCGGATTCTCGCGAGGCGTTGAAACCCGATCGACTAGGCCAAGTATGGCTCAGGAATTGCGGGTGTTCGGTGGGCTGTGCCGGAGTGTTGCCGGTTCTATTTTCGCGCAGGAATATTTTTATCCAACGGTGCTGCGCAAAGTCACAGTATGTATAATACGCTTCTACGTCTTCTGTGCGTCTCTTTTCTCCGTTTTAGTCTCTTTCCACGCGTTGTTTTCCGACATCGCCGCGCCGGTCGCTGACATTTTTGCCTCGTTGATCCTACATCGAACTTTTTTTCTGCAATAAAAATAGTAGTATCTATAAGCTCATTTTACATTTTTTACTTATAACTTCTCACACAATATAAAAAAATTGTTTTAACATAAGGAACAATATTTATGTGATTATATTGAGTAGTTTGGATAATATCAGCAAATGACATTGTTGTGATTGTAAAAAAAAAACAAAAAAAAAAACAAAAAAATAGCAGCACAAGCGTCGGCTTCAGAATTCGAATTGATGAATTATGTGCGACAGATGATTGTTGTCAATTAAATACTAAATGCGAGCTGTCTCGCGAAACATTTCCAATAAGCGGATCTCTCTCATGTAACATATGGTTTTTGCAGTTCGCTATTGTGCGATTTCGAATCCTTGAACGGACACGCGGTCGCCTACGCGGTTTGCTCAATGCAACGGCGGCGATAGGTGCGCTTGATCGTTTATCCATTTGCGCGTCAGACATTCGTTTAATTTCTGCCATTTCTCACGCCCGTCAAATCCACGCAACACAACTCGCCACGCTGCGAACGGCATTAATCCGCCCGTTAATACAGTGGTTATGAATATTCTGCAATTCGCTCGCGCACACCGGCAACGATCTCCGGCTTCCACGACGGCCTACGCGCGACCTTTCGCGCGGTTCTTGCGAACGCCGAAATAAGAAAGTAGAAGCTGTTTGCGTAGCGGACCTTTATTTATTTGTTTTTTTTTTTTCTTCAATTAATTAATCGAGAATGTTATGACTGTCTAATAACTAATGATTAATTAAACGAATACTTGACTTGGAACCGCGGTCTTTAAAACTTGAGTCAAATTATAGTAAACAGCTTTGAAAGCACAAATTATCACCGTAATTGAAAACAGTTGCACACAAGGTTGTTTCTAATGTCTTGGCCTTTGAATAAAAATTGAATTAGCGTTTGCTGTCAGTTAACAAGATTATACAGGATTTCTCAGACTTCTCCCCAATCGTTAACGGAAGATTGTTGCGTTTACATTTCGAGATACAAATCCTAAGAAATATACCGAAACATGTATGAGAAAGAATCAACTTTACAATAGTAATCTGTAATGTTTAAATTTTCAGGGGGCACTATGCAGACCGAGGAAGTCGTGCCGCGTACACAGTCTATTGGCATAGACAGTAGTCTCACCGACGGCGCTGGTTTGCAGCATCATTTGCATCACTCGGTACATTTGCGTTGTAAACCGCTATCGCCTCTAATCCACATGGCCGTCAAACAGGAGCCTCAGGAGGAAGAAGAGCGAAGTCGCGATGCTAGCACGTTGAGGTGAATCGCGAATCTCTCTTCAAGTAATTTTATATTAATTACTACAAACGACGCGGTGCGCGTCGTACCACCTTGCAAACAGATTTATGAATACTAGTTTTATTTGAAAATTAGTATTAATAAATAAATAAATTGTGATAATAATTTCGTTAAATCTGCACGAATTTATTTTACTGTAAAAATATATTTCCTAGCAATAGATTTCATTGTAACAGCAAATTTAATGTATCTTAATAGAAAAACCCGTGGTTTTTTTTTTTTGGTAAATCTTTTCGACGAAAGTTCTTTTTTACAAAAATCAGATAATATAAAGCAATTAATGACGATAACAAAATTTGATTATTTTTATATTGAATCTATAATAATGTAGCACTAGTAGCAAGATCTTTCTTTTGTGCATTTATATCGATTATCAAGTCGACAAAAATCAGGTTAAATGATATAGCTTTCTTTGTTTGTTATTTGGATATAATTTTGGATATACCTGTTTTCCGCAATTGGAAATTCTTCTTCTTCTTCTTCTTACGTTAGGCCTCTGGCCTGTGTTACATCTCTCTCATATTTGTGGAGCGCACACTGATTATTCAATTGCCACGAGCATATGGGACTTACAGTTTTAATGCCGGTTCCGAATGTCAAAAGGTGTTTCTTTGGGCGATTCTGTAGGCAAGGATACTCTCGGGAGGTTGCCGGCCTTTTTCGAGAAGAGACACGAGCGTAAATATTTTGGCACCTACTAGAATCGAACCCGGGACCTCTGGCATGGTAGACCAGTGCGCTGTCTGCCTCAATTGGAAATTGATGGAAAAAAGATATATCAAAACTGCTAGAAGCGCTGATGAATAAAAGTCTCTTCTTTTCTGTTGCTTTCAATAGCCCGCAAGTGGACGTAAGCAATGTGGCGGGTTCGATGGACAGCAAGCATGGACAGCAAGGTGGTAATCAAATTCAAGTGCTGGAGGAAAATCTAGCATTAACTGGTCCAGATTCTAGCAGTCGAGGACGAACTAGGTGATCTATCTATCTTCGATTTATTTTATACGCAACATTCAACAATTAAATAGTATCAGTATTTTTTTTTTTTAAAGTTTGTTTACGCCGTATATAAAACCGTATTTGTATTGTTTCTCAGAATTTACGAATTTTCTATTAATCTATTTAAATTAAATTGATTTTTGCAACGAGAGCAAAGGAAACACGGCACTTTTATGCGTACAGTACTCTCATCAAAATGCTTTTGTTACTTGATAAATCTTGTAGCATGCGTTCGAAGAGCATGATGAGTATGTCTCGCGACGGCTTACATTGTCAGGTAGCGCGATCCGCGGCAACGACGCGACTCGGGCTATCTCTTATATTTTTTGTCAAGTCTCTAACGACGTCTTTAACGTAAAACCGGCCGATGTCCAGGAAAGTGCTTTAAGTGCGATCGTCGACAAGAAAGATAGGCGCCAGGAAACTGGTTCGTGCCGAGCGAGTCTTCTAAAGTGATGCGCGCGCCTGTACGAGTACGCGAAGAAAAAAAATTTGCAGATATACGTCAGCGAGATGCGCGTCGCGAGAGAGCCGATTACCGTTATTATTGAATTTCATTAAACGGCTCGGTCGCGACTAGAGGAGAAGAAGCGCGACACACGCTCTCTGCATAAGAGCTAAGGCGCCGTACAAAACGCTATTAAGGTGTGGCGCGGAATGCAGTCACCGGCGTTAATGAAAGAGCGATATCACCGGCATAATAGTCACGATTGCGTGCTAGTTGAAATACTTCTTTCCTAAATAATGTATTAACATATTATATATCGAGTGCAACGTTTGAGACCGGTAATAAATGTGCATTCTTTATTTCTTTTCTTTTTACTACTTTAACGGATAAGTCGGTATAATTACAAAAGAACAATTATTCCTTGTTACTTTCTTGATGCTCCGTCAGTGTAACTTGTCGCAGAAATGTTTTCTAATGGAAAAATGTGCGGTCTATTAGTCGAAGTATTATCAAATATGAAATTTCGTATATTCCAGTCGTGGACGTAGGAAATCGCGATGGAAACTTAAATTCCATCACCAAGCATTACCGCCGGAATATTTGGATCACTACGAAGCGTCGCTGGCTCAGGAAAACCTGAATCTGTCGCCGCCACGCATCATCGAGCCAACAGCATCCAGTCCAGCGCCGACCAACTCGACGTCTACCCCAAGTCCCGTCGCCGACGTTCACGGTTGGCTGCAGCGAATCGCGGCGATGCAGCAGGAGCTCTGTCCGCAGATCGCACCGCCTCAATGTCCAACGACCCTCGGCCATAATCAAGCCACCGCGAGTACTAGAAGATCCGTCATTACGTCTGTGTCTTCGCAGACTTGCAATACAACTTATCCCAGTCATCATATCCAACAGACGCAGACGTCTAGCAGGCCTCCCATGAAATATTCCGATCTACCGTACATGGGTGAAATCACTCTCGATAACAGCAAACCTAGACGTGGCCGGAAACCGAAGAAGGCTGACATATGCCATTTGATTTACAAAAATTATGGTACGATATTGCCGGGCACGCCTGGTCACGAGGAGAAGAGACTGTCGCCCCGTGATAAGCAGGAGCGGGTGTCGCCTCAAGTACCTTTTCAAAGGACCGATGTCCAAAACAGGATCAGCAGTTTGTTGGAAAAACGGCTGACACAGGAAACCCGGAGGAACTTTGCGTTGTCGGAGAATTCGCGGGAGCAAGATGAGCCACTGAATCTTTGCATTAGGGACCTCAACCAGCTGAAGATACGTTTACTGCGGAAACATGGGAACGTGTACGAGTCTGGCCAGGTGAAGAGTGAAACGTCTAGCGATGGTGAAGAAGTAGAGTGTTTAGGGACGAGTTTTCTGTCAGAATCCGTGAATTATTCGGAATCAGTTGGCCATCGATCGAATAATAGTTTTGTCAATCATAACAACAATGTGATCGATCCTATGATCGGCCATAACTCTGGCTTCGTGTACTGGCCGAATGCTGGTGTGTTTATTCATCCAATGGCCTTGCAGTCCCAGTTACTGTATTATCAAAAGGTCGCCCAAAATGACAAGGGCCCACCGTCGACAACGGATCAACCACCGAGAGAACAAAAAATTGTGCCAAAATCGATATATTCAATGATGGAGACGAAAAATGCGGCCCAAGTACCGGCACTGCCTATAGCTCAGACGATACCGGTGTCGGTTGCTGCATCTACTTCGCCCAGACCGAAGAGAAATGCACCACTAAATCAGCAGCAGAGTCAACCAACTAAACGGAAGCGTTCCGCTATATTTATACCACCGATGCCAACCGAGAACAACAATAATCCAGCGACAGAAGTGAGCATATGTAAATTCAAATTTACCGGTGGCGCCAAGCCTAGTTTACAAGAGAAGAAAAGTCTTTCAGTAGATTCAGGTGGCAATTTCCGCTATTACAGTGGTACTGGTGATAAGAGTATGCGTGGTTACGAGTTCTTTCCCAGAGAGGCTCTTCAGCAACCAGCGGGCCAATCTGGAACCACTTCTGCCGCCGGAGCCTTTCTCAATGCTGCTGGTGAGAGGATTCAGCCGCCGACGATGTGCCAGAGAAGTCCAACCGGTCAGGATGATGGCCGGCGAAAGAGAAAAACCAGAAAATCTCTGCAGCGCGAAAAATTGGAGCAGACCTTCAAGGAAAAAGGTTTCCTTATTCAGACGCAGCAATTGGAATCTGCAGAAGGCGCTACTTACTGCAAATTCCGACAACTCAGAAAATTTACTAGATATCTGTTCAGAAGTTGGAAAGACTATTTACCCGGTAATGTACGCGAATTGAGCGGTTGTGGTACTGGTGCTGCCGTTGCTATAGAAAACGACGTAGCCGATGTTGAGGTCGATGGTGATACCACTCTCGTTCCCTCGCCGCTTCCTCGTGGCAATTTGCTGGATGTACCGAATAGCTTTGTGGAGGATCATCGGACTTTACCCCTTACGTGAGGCATAGTAATTCGCGATAAACGAAAGTCATGACATGATGATGCAATTCATATTGCTCTTTGATTGTTCATTTCTTTTTTTTTTCTTTTTTTTTTTACGGGAATCTATATTGTCTGCATTGATAAATTTAACAAAAAATTTGGTATTCAATTGATAATTAAAGATGATTTTTTAAATCCATGTTTTAAAGCATTTAAAAATCGTCTTTCGAAGCTTTGGATAGCAATAGATATATACACAAAGTTGTATGGAAAAGCTAATTACCTTTATTAAATTTCTGTATTTATGTTATGATAAAATTTATTATTATTGTGATAAAAATAAATTTTAGACACAACGTGTCATGATGTACCTCACGAAAATAAGGTAAACTCGATCATAGCTTAGTGCCAAAGATGAGAGACTGGAATGTACATAAAATTCACAATAGAGAATTGATTAACCAAAGAGTGATTTTGCTTTCGCCATATTGGAATTAGAATTGTGCAGTGATAATTCATTTTTAGATAATATTGGACTGCGTTGCATTTGGGATGGTATCAGAGTGAGATTTAATTATAACGATACCGTCATACTTTTCTAAGCGAATCGTCGAAATATCATCTCTAATGGAATCTAGTCTTATTTATACTCTTTTTAAATTGTAAACATGTTTTTTGTTTTTATGATGGATATTTATATTATAGAGCGATATTGTGCACAGCAGCAACTCGGCTAATTCCGCAGGTATGAAAAAGAAACGCGAAGTTTATTTGTGACAATAGACATAATTCTATTGTCATAATATATTGTCATTACGCGCAATCGATTGGATGTATTTGCCGATGTTAGAATCGCGAACTGTCTGTATAGATAATAAATAAAATGCAACAATGGGGTTTGGTACGAAAATTATTTTTACAGATTACGAAACTTTTATTTTATAGATTAATTAATTTCATTTTACTTTGCAATTGAAATGTTTGATAACATTTCAATGACATGTATGAACGTGCTATTCAAAACGGGATTTATGTAAAACCGATATGATTTTGTGAGTTTCATCTCCGGTATCACTGCAAGAGGGAAAAATAATCTTCATGTTAATTATAACAATTTAATTATTACAAAGAAACATTATTACATTTACTGAAATTGTATTGTTCCAATATCTTATATGAACGTTAAAGAATTCTTGACCCCAAATGTTGAAAACGCGATCCTTTGATCAAATTGATTATCTCGTCTTATCTATAATGGTCCGTTAAGCAGGATAACTACAAGTTGAAAACCGTCCTATACTCGTGCTGTTGTCCTTCTTCGAAAGCGACGACAAATAAAATTATTTTATACTTATGCTCATTGTAACGAGAAATCCTTATAGTAATAATAAAACAAATTGTTATTGATGTAGTGCAGATTTACTGATAATCTTTTAT
>NW_017304512.1:375919-379882 GCF_001594115.1 Trachymyrmex septentrionalis | reverse complement strand
TATTTATAAAACATATATTTATAACAATATATAATATATGTATATAAACATTTAATGATAATAAATAAAATTTTACACTTATTAATTCGAATTTAATTCTAGACTCTTCAATTCTACTTTCGGCAAGAAATCTGTTGTACACATAATTTCGAAAAATTACTTTTTGTTGATGTGATCGATTTGATTGTTTCCCTTCACCTATTAAAGTGATCTTTTATTAAAGTCCTATGTTGCAGAAAATCATAAACCGCCCAGTTATAAAAGATTGTACAAGATAAGAACGCGTCATCAAAATGAGATTCAACATGCGCAAGACGAATTTATGAACGACTCCGACTGTGCCGAGGCACGGCGTTCATTAATGATCAGCTCCATACTCGTGAATATTGCATTCGTGATTTTTTACCAAATTCGCGTTTCATTAAAAAAAAAAGCCGCTTTATGAGGAATCTTAATTAAACCCTTCGAGATACTTCTTCCCGTATCGGCTTCATTGATGCGACGCCAGCGGCAGGATGTTGCGATCGCGGATCACATTTGTGAGTTCGCCGCGTGAGGCGGAGAAAGAGACGTGCGTAGGCCACACGAGACAACATACACACATATATACGTATATACACGGTGTCGCGCAATTGATGATTATAATTGAAATAACAGATGCCTTGTCTTTCAGACAATAATCGACCTTTCCTTAATAGAAATGTTAAACAAGATGTATATTTATATAATTCGGACAAGTAAACTGAAAGAAATTTCACATTAACAATTGAATTTTTCTGCAAATTTCTGACCAAATGATTGTTGGAATTATTTTTCGCTTAATTCTCTTGCGAGATGTGCAGTCCATTAGCAGTTTGCACTAACAATCAATGAGAAGGTTTAATTAAGTTATCAAGAGACACCCTATATGTATGTGCACTAGCCGGACACATAACAAGCACAGCATCCACCGGTTAGTCCCTCCGGAGTGCGTACAGCCATCCATTCATGCATACGGCCATTCATATGTCGGTCCGGCTTACCTTGAAAGCTTTTTATCATCGATGTATTCGTGCGATGCACTCGCACGCACACGCATATATACACGCGTGCCTGCATTCGCGTGTTCGCGAAAAAATTACTCGCGTTCTTCGCGGAGACGATTGTCACAAGCACAAAAGGCAAAATCAAAAATTCACTGATTAATCTGTGCCTATATATTTTTTTAAAAGGTCCTTATTGCGTTCTTAATATATATATATAGAATTTGCACCTATATTTGATATTTTTCTCAAATTATATTTGATTTATTCATCATTTATATGCTTTAAAATAAAAAAACATATATTCAAAAAGGAATCATGCGAAATTGAAATTTCCATCGCAATTATTAATTGCAAAACAAAAGGGGAGGGAGAAACAGAGCGGCTCATTGCTTCGTCGTCATCGTTGGTCGTTCGTGTTGGAAGAGTCAGACACAATGTCTGCAAGTTTCCTAATACGGGCACGGACGCAATGCGTGCTGGAAAAAAAAAAAAAAAGAATTTTGGCAAGCGCGCGGAGAAGCCTGGGAAGGATGTGTTAGATTCGATGCCAACATTTAATAACCGCGTACAATGAAATTAATAGCAGCTGAATTCAGGAAGGAATAATTACGTCGTGCGAAATGTGCTTAAAAAATAATATATTTTACAATCGGTACAATTTGAACCTCCGCGACGTATTCGTATCGAATTTCCGTTTTATTTTTTGCTCTCCTCCGCGCCTACGCGCTCTATCTCCTCTTACACGTGGCTGCAAGTTTCCTAATATAGAGAGCCGCGGCATATGCTCCGATGAAAAAAGACGATGTTGTTAACCACTGAGCGTCCAGCAAACTGGTTGCCATCTCGTATCCGGAAAAGAACAGGCGAACTACGGGTGTAATGTTAAAATCGCGAGGACACTGACAATCGTCGAAGAAGACGCTAATACCTCGAGGAAAGAAAATTTATTCAAATACGTTGGTATTATGATCTCTGTCAAAAATTGATTACTACGCTTCAGTATTCAGGAGAAAGAATATGATAATCTCAGAAAAAGTAAACTTTATATCTAAGAAATGATTCTTTTTCAAAGGTATTGCGTGGTACTGTCATATAATTTCTGTTAACGCCACAATGTTTATAGATATCGATTGGAATAAATATATCTTATTTACCTCTTCTCACTGTGCTTTAAATCTAAAGATATTGCACTTTTTATAATAACATTGCAAACTTGATCACCGCCAAGTTCTGCCCTTTTTTGGGTTCTTCGTTAATGTAAGAGAGTACTTTTTCGCAAGCAAGAAAAAAAATGATTAATAAAACTAATAATTAATAAAAAAGATTAAGAATGACAGAAGGATTGTTTTTTTTTTTTTTATCAATTTGCAATCTTTTTTTAAAACATTAAAAATTCTGACTGTTGTAAAGCGCGAGGTGAGTAAACAGGATCGGGTAGAGTTCCCTGTCGTTTCTAGAGGTGCCAGTTAAAGCGAAGGAAGACAGGTTCGCGGTGGTCTACGGACAGGTTTGTTCGCGAAAAACTTCAATTTGTCTCGCGCCAGGATTTGCTTGCATCGAATAATATACAATATAATACACGCTGCGTACAATAAACTTGTACACGGTGAAAATTATATTTCATGAAACAATCGTTAGAACAACTAACAATAAGACAAAATACTCGATTCCTTTCGCATAGGAAATTATTCAATTAAGGAGTAATTGCGCAATTGGAATAATTAATGACATTCCTATTCGTTCGTTGCCTTCTATGCGACCGCAGGTAGAGCGGTTCTTTCATCAGACGTGCAATTTCGCGCAAGAACGACTTCATGAATGAACCGCGACGCGATTCCGGCAAGATCGTCTCTTTCTTTCCCGTTTTGCCGCCATTTATCTTGCCACACAGACTGGACAATGCAGACGGAATACTCGATTGTTTCTAAGCAAGCCGTGACCGTTTTCAGTGTCAGAGATAAAAAGGAACGCCACAAGGAAATCATTATTCTCAATGGAAATAATTCAAAGAAAGCTGAAATGTTATTATACTTATGTATAAAACAACTATCCGTGATAATGCGCGCACATTTAAGTATTAAAATAAGTACGATTTTTTTGGAATACTTTTATTAAAAATGAAAAAATTATCTCTGTTAAATTAGTTGAAGAAATCATGATTGGGGTGATGGAAAAAACATTTGGACTGTTTCGAATTGTATATTCTGTATATGCACTTGATAAAAAAACAAATAATAAATTTCTACTATAATTTTAATGTTTAGATTTTATCATGGCCACAATTTATCAAAACTATAGCAACTCAATGTTAAGAAATGAAACGTAGACACGAAATGTCCGAAATAAAGTCCATTAAACGTTTGAACACGAAATTCGAATCGAATGAAACCATCCAATATTAATTTAATATCGTGAATCTGATCGGTCTCGATATGTTTTGTTGTATTGTGCTTGGCAGCAGCTGGGTCCAACTTTCTTATCCACTGTCGACAGCTGTGACGAAAACGAAAAATCTGATTTGGAATGGACGAGAAAAGAACCCGCAAGCGCAAAAGAGCGGCGCGTTGGAAGATGAAAGATAAAAGACAGGGAAGAGAGATCGCGAGTGGACGAGCAGTTGACCGGATGTTAGACGTAAGAAACGCATAACTATCCACATAGTGGAAGGAACTCAGCTGTACTCTTGAACATACATTTCTAATTAGAAATGAGAACGTGATATCATATGCCAGCATGTTATACTGCGGTTATATAAATTAGGCGTTGCGTCATTATTACTTTTTTTTATTTTTAATTATATTTACTGACAATATATATTAATATAATAAATTTAGTTTTATTTTTTGTTATAATAAAAATTAATTTTCCACACGCTTGTTCCCACTTTAATCCCCTATAGCACAAAATTGCACAAAAACCTTGCAACATTATATGTTGC
>NW_017304512.1:362635-375819 GCF_001594115.1 Trachymyrmex septentrionalis | reverse complement strand
GTTCCCACTTTAATCCCCTATAGCACAAAATTGCACAAAAACCTTGCAGCAACATTACATGTTGTAGCAATATTGCAGAGATTTTGCAGTGATATTGCTGCAAATTCTGTGCTGTATGGGATATTAACGTTTCCTGTCTTGAGAAGATAAAAATGAGCGATAAAAATGTATATATTTCCGAATTCTTCTTTTTGATGACCATTTTTACATGTTTCTATTCGACAAGTACTCATTTTGGTCTCTCGAACTATCTCACTTCAAAATTACCGCGGTGCAAGTGTTTAAATAATTAAATGTTTAAAATTCGAAATTGAACTTTCTCGATTTATTTATTTAAAATAACAATTTTATTCCTTTTGAAACGTAAAAAGAAAGAGGAAAAATATTGAATATACGTTCTTCTCTTTCGCGTGATTTTGTTAAAATTGTTATGTCCAAACTCTTTATTAGGGAGTCTGGAACGTATCTGTATTTTGGATTTTTGGAAACCTATCCATAGGGCATTGGTGCCTTTAAACATGCGTTTGAACTACGTAGCTATGGATACTTCGAACGGGTAACGCACTGTATGTACAGGCTTCGATTTTACTTCATATTATATACGATTATTTTGTTCTATTTCAATGTCTACAAAGTGTAATTGCGTAACAAATTCATTATGAAAAGTATCAAAAATTAGAATCAATTCAATGGCATGAAAAATTAATGAAATTATTAAGTAATCGAGTATGCAAAATTAATTTCTTTATACGTCAAGATAAATTCAACATAGTAATTTACGCTTTCCGCATAGTTTTCAAAGTATATAAAATAAAGTAATATACAAAAGGCTGAATTATCATCGTATTTTAGCAACTAATGCGATCATAATTAAACTTATTTCGCGAGTGTTGAGTACGGCAGAGGATTCCGAGGAAAGAAGGACGAGAAAATTTGAAGAATATTGGATAATTTAAGTAAACTAAATTTATAAAATAAGATAGAAACTGGGACATTAAAAAACCATCAAATATTTTCAAGAGAATAGATAGATATGATATATTCAACTTTTACTAATATTTGATAATAATAATTATGTATATCTTTATACTTATAATTAGGTAATGCTGTCGCAAATGTACAATATTTGACAGATCGAATATTACGCGCGATTCTTAAAAATATTAGCGTTTATCTACATGCGTGTACGCATCTTGTTTCACATTATACATATACATACATATAGATTTAGGTACGCCTATGTATGTATACGCATATGCGTGTATACAGTACAATGTATGACACATTTAGTCCATTCAGATATTTGCATCACCTATAAATCATTTCATTGCGTTTCTGTTATACATTTTTACATACGTTTCTACTCGTGTAGAAACGTGTCCGTCGATGTCGCATGAATGGGCTATTGTAATGTACAATGGTATATAAGCTCGCCTAAATCTAAAACTGTCGTAGACTCTTGAGAGCGCACTACCCATATTCACAATTGGAAGGACACTTGCAAAACATTTTTGCCACAGAAAGTTGTACGCGTATATATTATCAGAGCCATCGTAATCTCATCCGTTGTTGCATTGCACGCTGATGTCTCACAGGTCATTTTTGGACGCGTGATATTTTTCGATGTTAAAAAAAGAAGAAAAATGTATAATATTGCAAATCTTACATCGGAGAAGGTAATTTATAAAAAAGTGCATTGCAGTCGAAATCACTGAAGTGATAAGCCTCACTGATAATGTTTACAAAATATTATCTATCTTTCGTTAATCCTTGCACATTGGAAATTGAATCGGATTTTAATGCAATATTTTTTTTTTTTTTTACTTAAGATCAGATTGAGAAACATGATTAAGAAATACTTGGAAATCGTTAATACTTTTCTTATTTATATTAATTATGATAAGTATTATTGTTAATTACTTTTTTAAATGATTCCAATAAATTTTATTAAAAGATAAGTTTATTAAAAAACATCAGAGTTTTTACTTGCAAAATTCAAAGAGCACCCAAAAATATAGTGGATCAACTCATTTTTGCCATTATCTATTTTTGCTGTAAGGACGATTAATAAAACAACCTACGCAAGATTTTCATATAGTACTGTTACAAGAGTTACTATTGATTGTGTCGGATATTAATCGAATTGTAAAAATATTATAATATATGAGACTCTGTCGCATACATCTTTCTTTTAATATTTTGTATTTAGTTGGTATATCATGATATACATCTTGCGTCAGCATTAACGTTACGAGAATACATATTAAATGTTAGTAAAAGAGAGTATTATTCTTTCTGTTTCTCATTCATTTCTCAGAAGATTGATTGTTGTATTGAAGGATTTTACAAGCCCACAGGAAGCCTGCAAGTGTAAATTAATTTTTAATCTTTAAATTTCCAACGGAAAAGAGGAAAATATTATATTAATCTTAACCAATGTAATTATCATTTAAATTCTTAATTGTATATAATATGTGCAATCGTCTTCATTTTTAGAAGTATTTACATACGCGATTATCTACATACAGTTTTACGTTATTTTTAATAAATTTTGTTAATAAAATAAACGAACAATATATTTTCTGTTTTTAATCATTTAAATTAATTTATTACAAAAAAGATCCATTACGGATTTTACATTCAGAAAAGTACATAAATACCGATGAAAAAGAAGTTTACTAGCGATGTTGTATATTTGTACTTTAAGTAATAAGTCATGTAATAAGTTTTGTCAGTTATTGAACAATAAATACGAGAATATTAAATTTTATTTGTTGAAGATAATTTTGATAGATATCTACAAATTATTATGCTACCAAAATGGTAATAGATTTACTGTGTGCAATAGTAGAATGCACTTGTCAGCAAAGAATTATTTTTATTCAGCAACAAATTTATCTTCTTAAGTAAAAATTAAGAATTTAAAAATGAATCATGAATGTTAATCTCATATACTAAATTTATTTATCAAGTAAGTCGTTAATTGTAAATTTGAAAATTTGATCGTAACTGCGCGAAGAGTTTATACATGTAGAATGGATGCATACAAAAGTGAGTGGGTAACGCGTTCTCATTATTTCGTTGCGAAACTTTCAGAGGCTTTCTGCAATAAGCAATTAGTAATAAATCAAAAATTAAAAGCTAGAAATTAACCATTCATACTCGATTATTCTTCTCATATATTCAACCGTGATTGATCAGTTCCTATTTGACTTCCAATTTATTACTAATTAGTGACGGATTAACGCATAAGCAAACAAGGCACTTGCTTAGAGCGGTAAATTTGAGGGGGTAAATTTTTCAAAACACAGATAATTTTCACACAATTGAGATAAATTTTTAATTTGTTTAATCTCACGTTTTTTTGCACGAGTTACGCCGAGCATATTTTATCAGAAACGATATTTTAAATATACAGTTAAAAATGTATTATATTTATATCACTTATTAAGGATTATTGAATATTTTTACCAGCTAATGCGGGGATGTAGATGATTTTTTAAATTTTCTTTTTCATCAAATTTATAAATTAATGAAGGGGGCGGCTAGATTTTGGTGCTTAGGGGCGGCAAAATGCTTAATCCGTCACTGCTACTAATGGCTTATTGTAAAAAGCCTCTAAGATTTTGAGAGTGACTTTAGATTGCCATTCGCAAAAGAAACGCGTCGCACACTTCCAAATAATTTCTTGCGCAAATCGCTCGTACATATACTGTAGTACCATAGGTATTGGATTCTTTAGAAATCAGCATATCCTCCGCGCGCGAGAGAATTATATTTTATTAAATATAGAAGCTTAAAATAAATACCTTAACAGCCAATAATAATATCTTACAATACTCGAGTTGTAACGCTACTCGTTATCTATCTGTATGTTATTCAATACGCATTCGAATCACAGGAAAGTAAAACAAAAATTTCATCCGAATGAAGAAGTGCGCATCGCATGTGTGGACGAGAATTCGACGTTATCGTCCTGCGTACGAGAGCGTGTACGATTTATCTTCACTATAGTTATTCCGCTTAAATCGCTAAATTCTATGTAATATGTACGGTGAATATACACGAGATTGTAAATTCTAGTTGTCAAAAGCACGATCGCGCTCTACAGATTTATGTTACGGATTATTCTTATGTCTAATATCGGCGTGATGATGGCCGGGCTCGATTAGAAGGAGCATAGAAAATTGTTTACAATAGACAGAATGCTACGAACTTCAGATATACGGTCCCACTTTTTACACGTTTATACTATCTAGCGTCGGCAGGCTGGGCGTCTACGTGTAAAATGTCAATTTTCAATAAACTACGCGTAGAATATCCGAATTATTTCTAACACGTTTTTTTTTTCTTCTGATTATATTATAGCCTAAGCTAAGAAACGACGTCATTATTTTATTCTTCGCCCATTTAATCACGGATTTTATTAACCGGGAGCTTGCCAAAATAGTGCAGTTTCAAACGTGTGTCAAGTTTTTTTTATTTTATACATTAGTAGGTTACCGACAACTGTCGCAAAATCATAGCATAGATATTTTACACGTAGAAGAATATGTATGTAGATATCCAGCGCTGATTGGCGGAACTCGAGAGGAAAAAACCTGTGAGAACATTTCATCAAAAAGGAGAGGAGTACAACGAAGATGATGTATCTCCTAAATTCATTTTTGCCCTAGCGTATACTAGTATATATGTAGGCACATGATCCACGAAAACGCGCGCGTTTAGAAAAGATTCGCCGATCGTTCAGATCCATTCGCGATCGTTTAGAACTCTAAACGAGAAGTTTGCAGAAGTTAGCGGTGCTGCTTTATATATTTTATTTATATCGTTAAGCGCAATGTGTGTGTATATGTGTGTGTCGACTGCATTAGACTAATCCGTTGGACGTCGGCGATAAGAGAATATATCGACCTGTCGGTTTAAACTAGAGCGGAGGTATCTGAAGATTTTTTTTACTGAAATTTTATAAAGTTTTTTACTGAAGTTTTTAGGCAGAAGGAGAGAAGCGATCCCTCGGACACGATTTTCTAACTTTCCACTAGAGTAGATTGCGTGTTATCACATTTTAAGCCGCGAGAGAGTAATGAACTTCTCGTTCGATCATATAACTCTCTACGTTATTACTAGTTCAATGCTGATATTCGCGTCAATTAAATTTATTGTAAGAAAAGAGAGCTTATTTATACGCGATAAGTCTAGTTTGTCGCCTCAAACAATTTCTATATACGTATATCTCTACTAAATCCGATTGTGTGTGTACACGATTTGCGTATTTTTTTTTTTTTATTATATATAATGTAAATACATGCGTTTAATGATAAAAATTATATTACATACTTTTTTTGGCCGATTCACTACTTGCATTTTGAGATCCTTTAGAGTATATTTACGATGTAATATTTATAGATATCTATATATATTTGTTTTTACACAATTATATATTCCTTTTCAATTTATTTTTTAATAATAAATTATCACAATTCCCGAAGAAGAAAGGATACAATTAACGTCTTTGGTCAATAATAATTCAATCATATTTAAATAAATCATAAAACTAAAGGCTTTTAAAAAGGCAAAAGCTTTAATTATAACTTTCATAAAATAAAAAATTAATAATCCTTCCTCTAAGTTTAAAATAAAAAATAAAATACTTAATTAACATATTTGAGCATCGTCAACAAAAATATATTTTATACAAAGTAATTAGAGAATTATTGCTGTTACAACTGGAAAGAGAGACATTCTGCACGCGCGCGCGCGCGCGCGCATACAAAAATAAATCAGAAAAATACAATAGAATTTTGTAAAAAAAAAAATTTGTCTACATTTTCTATTTATACATACATTATCGGTTTCCCAGTTATATGAGCAACAACGAACCAGCACAATAACATATTGCCGGAATAATAATTTTATATAATAAAATAATGATGTGCTTAGAGCGCGAGGTCATTGAATATCACCGATCTCTCTACATACCTATAAACGGAATTCATCAACTTATTTTACTTCGTTGACTAAATTTATTATACATTAAGAATGTCTTTCAGTAAGTCACAAAAGGAAATTTGATTTTCATATAGCGCCACATTAATGACGTTTATTGATTGTCTCTACTTCTATAATAATCATCTCTATCTACTCATGATTGTATAGTATCTCTAAATTTCGTTTATCGTGCATGTGCTTTTTTTTTTCTTGATACTCGCCAGATCTCTTTAAACTCGCGCTGTGCAAAGAATTCCCCATTATCTATATAAGCCATCTTAAAAAGATGGACTCGTGACGAAGAATGAAAACGAAAATTGAGAAGCTGACAACTCTACGAGATTCGAAGATGACAAAATTAAAACTACTCGACATACTCATAACGATTGTCAGATAAATGAAAAATTCTTCGTCGCGCTGCACCATCACGTACCTCGAGAGTTATACATTGCATTGCCGTGATCTATATAATTTATCATTTATGATCTATACGTTATTGTAATTTTATTACTCGATCGTGTTAAAGGAGTAAGTTAAGTGAGAGGCACCGTAGAGTGTGCTCGTACGCACGTATAGGCTAAAGCGTGTTTTACAGAGTATTTTGCTTACGTTCTTCCAGTGCACTTTCTTCATATATTTCGATGAAATACACACTTATAATAAACTGATAGTCAAGCCATTCATCGCGATTCAGTTCATAAAAAATGATCGGGTTACATAGAACGCCATGTAAAATTGTCAAAAGTGTGCTCATTATTTAATGTTAATGTATTATCAAAATCGGAGGGTTTCTTGAGTATTCATTATGCTTGTCGAAAACTAGAAGTCGGCAACACGCGTGATTTGGTCGAGAAAAGAGAAAGTTTAAAAATATTGTTTATTTTTTAAGAGATACCTGTCCCAGAGGATATAATCATTAAATTTCATTTTCTCAAACTACTGACTCTTGACTACCATTTTATCATAATCGATAGAAGTTGTGCTTGATTCAAGAACAATTGAGCATTTGACGTACGAATAAACAATAAATTATTGTGTACAATTCTTATATACACATATATGTATATTCAACATGAAAAAATACGGAAAAAATTGGTACGGTACAAAAAAATATTATAAAAATAAGTGTAGAGACCTGCAGTTGTAACTTTGTTCATGCGCGTAAAACGAAGTAGACACACAATACATGTAATATCGAGTGTGTGCTCGATCGGCGATGTATATATACAGTCCGCTGATGCAACGAATTGATCGGCTTGAATCAAGCACTACATCCATTGCAGCAGTAAAGTGTGGTGTTTTGGTTCACGAGAAAGTCTTGTAAAATGTGTATAATTTTGGACCCTACACCTATATATATATATATATATATATATATATATTTATATATGTATGTATAATGTATATATATAATGTATATGTATACATATAATATGTCTCTCTGTGTGATTAAAAATAGAATCTTAGAAGCTGCTTAATTTAAGAAATTGCTAAATCTATCCTCATTGTATATATATATATATACACATACACACACAATAATATGTATATAAGAGATGATAGATATACAAAGTGCGATAGATCCGCCTGGTAAAGAATTTTCCACCCACGAAAGACTGGCCGATAATCGATCGACCCAAAACTGCGAATCGCGAGGCGACACGAATCCGCCTATCTGAACTTATTAATGTTGTATTGCTCGTCTCATTTAGATCTAATTTTGGCAGTCGGGAAATTATAAGAACTGTGACTATCCTTCAATGTATGGTTCAATCGTCATTCGTACTTTCTCGAATCGTTCGATTAATCTAATTTAATGAAAAGTTGTTAGATTGCTCGTCTCTAATGCCTGTTTCCGACATTATAAATTAACTTCAATCTCGATTCAACTTACTCTACATTTTTTCTAGTTTTAAAAATTAGAAAAAGATGGAAATTAAACTGTACCAAGATTAAAGTCAATCTACATTAGAGGAAACGGCTATGAGAGTTCCGTGCCGCGTCGCAATCCGCGGCTTTGATCCTAAATAAGAAAGTTTTGTAACGTTGCAAGTCGCGCGCGGGATTCAAGATCGTAATGCACATCTCCGTCTTAAAATATTTCCTAAGTAACGTACGTACAAAATATAAATTGTATTTGTATATAAGAGTGACACGTCTCCACACGATATATACACTTTCTTTTCACTCATCCGTTCTCGTGGCGTAAGCCTTAATAATTCGTTAAAATATTTTTCGCAGAACTCACGCGTGTATCGAAGACTAATATTACAGATATATATTGCATATCGCGAATTCTCTAGTACGGAGCATCTAAATTCTACGTAGACGTATTGCTCTTCAGGAACAAGCGCTGTAGGCAAGTGCGATCGGGAAATGTTATAAAAAAAGAAAAGAAGATGGAAAATTCGTACATGCGTATTTGAAGCGGGCTTATCTCGAAATATCTATATTTGTGCTAGGCCAAAGAATTAAATCGAGATATGAATCGAGAGAGCTCGCGCTCGCGGAATCGAAACTGGAAACACTCCGCGAGCCACGGTTCTCTACTTTTGCGGGACTTCCATGCCGGGAATTGAAAACAAAATGGAACCACAATTCAAAATTGTAAACCCTGCAGAACCGTTGGAATCGCTTTGGGACCGAGAAGTGGTTCCACCGCTTGACGGTCAGCCGATCGGCAGAACGATCGACAGTCTACGAGTTTAATTAAAATTTGTTCTAGGAAGTTCAATGTTGTTTATTGTTTCTCCTTATTACTTCTAGTTGGCCCGAGTGATGTTCCCATTGGCTGTTTACCCATTCTTTCGGCGAACTGAAAAGGTGGAACAGAATCGAGATTTTTTTTTTGTTCTTTTTGACAAAATCAATTTTTATACCGTCATTGAATAATATATTTCTTCGCACTCTTTCTTTGATAATCGCACGA
Source organism: Trachymyrmex septentrionalis (assembly GCF_001594115.1). Classification (NCBI taxonomy): domain Eukaryota; kingdom Metazoa; phylum Arthropoda; class Insecta; order Hymenoptera; family Formicidae; genus Trachymyrmex; species Trachymyrmex septentrionalis. Next base: position 366,899 of record NW_017304512.1, on the reverse strand, counting down.
TTACCACGTGATACTTTCGTTTCCGTTTAGAGAAATATCATCATGCGTACAGCAACCGTAATCTACGGTTTCTATGCCTTAGCTCAGCGCCTGATTCGTTCATCATTAATTCGATTATCCATCCTGTGCGTTTGACTTCGTCGTTTGCGTTTACGTTTGAGGACTCCTCTCAGCCTCAATTCTGATAACGTATTTCTCTGAAGAAGATATCGTTCTCCCCCTAATGACATGATAGCGATGGCAGTGATGACGACGATCATAATTCCATCGAGTTATAAGATCGAGAATAAGCAAAGAATGGACCTCTGTGGCCACGATGGAATTACAAAGATCGCCAGAGTTGCCAATACTAATAGCGATCTCTTCGATGTCACAGTCTTTCGATTGTAGTCTCTCGAGAATCAAATGGAATCGAATAGCGTTCGCTATAATATTTGTACTTTCCAGACATGCTCGGGACAGCATTATCGAGCGCGTGCCATCTCCTTTGTTAAGAGCCTTCGCTGAACATATTTGGCGTCACTTTAGTTATGGTAACGCGAGGCAGGATCCGTGGAATCGCGGGTGATCGTAAAACTGATTGCACGAGTTCGCCGGGGGCTCTCTGTTACACATCATCCTCTATACTCCGCAGAGGTATCTGCTGCTTCTGCGCTACCGCATTTAACACATGCACCAACTGATCCAGTTTTTTGTCCATCACAGATAGCTGCAAGCAGAAAATTTCATACCGATACATTTGAAAGTTCACGTCAAAAGAAAATTTACGCTTCGATTTATGCGAAATGTCTATTAAAAAATAATGAAAAAAATCTTTGATCTCCAGGTATTTTTATTCAGGCAAATCAGAACGTTTTAAAATAAATCATAAGAGAATGAATTTTTTATGTCTTCTCTTCTATCACATAGAGGTGTCATTAGGAAAGAAGGGAGGTTGCAATCCCTCCATCGAAATTTTTGCGTTTTTTCATTTTTTATCACGAAAAAATACAACTTAATTTTTAACTCACAGTAAATTTATTGTTGTCATTATAATATTTTTCTTTTTAATACAAATATTTTTCTCCCTATTATAACTATATAAATAATTTTTGGAACTTCCGTTAGTTGTAATAGAACCTCCGATATATGTATAAAGAAAATTATCGCAAGGTTTTTAAATAAAAAGAAGAGAATATGCGCTAAAATATTAATGAGTACTCCATTTACAATTACATATTTCATTTTTAATAACTATATTTTGCCTATAATTTCTTCAAGAAAAAAAAGTAAAAGTTATAATTTACAAAATCTATCTTCTCATTCAAAAGAAGAAGAAGACATTCAAAGTTCTAAAGTATTCAAAAACAATTCATTCAGCGCAACAAATTCCTATTTATACATATGATAACAAAGTTGATAAATCTTCATCTTTCCCCCTTCCTCTCCCCACTCAAAAAAATTCTGAATACATCTATTTTCAACACATAATTGTGGGGAAAAATTTAGAATTATTTAATAAATATATAACACAATTTTTATTAATATACTTTCAATAAAATTATATTATTATATATGATATTTTTTTTTAAGTAATTAATTCCATTAGTTTTTCTTGTACGAGAATTAGCATAGCGAACGTTATCCCATTCGTATTTTTCACCATTTGTACATTTTTAGCTTTTAAGTTAGAGAAATCTATGAATTGACAGAATAATTAATAAGGTAAAATACGTATCGTATGCAAATTTTCTATGAGAGAATAAGGACCAATTAAAAATTTTAAAAATGATTTGATAAAAATTATGCAAATATATATTACGTGAATATAATTCTATTGTGACCTCGTGAAAATCAATAAGCTGATTTGCAATTCTAAATCTGTAGTTTAAACATTACACAGTTTAACGAAAAATAATTCATTTCGAAATTCAAGAAAGAGATTTATTATGAATACTTTCTGTACTATTTAACAAAATATAATTTTAATCTTCAAAATTGCATTTCAGTTTTAAAAAGTTTAAAATTGAAGTTGAAAAAGACCATTTTAGTATATTTCATTATGTTACGATTACGACGTGTTAAAAAGATTTTATTTTATTTTAACAAAGTTAAATACAATATATTATTAGAAAATGTTTCAATTCTCGAAATAAGTTGTGAAGATAAAGATTAATAAATTAGCAAAAAAAAGTGACAATTAAACTATTGAGAAATATAGATACGAACATTTTCCTATCATTTATTCAAACTTAAGAAGAATTTTCAAGTCGCTGAATACAAATTTAATGTAAACTCAACAATTTCAATATGATAAAATTGATACCAAGAATATACAATTTTTTTTTTAAATTCAGTTATTCAATACAGGTACAAAATTAGAGATTAACGATATCACATAATGGAATCAAATATTCAATAAATTATCCATGGTCATGAAATGGCTTAATTCAAAATCTTTGTGTGATAAACTCAATATTGATCGCGAAAATGTTATTAATTCCAATCTTCACAATGGATTTCTTTCGAAGATTGAAAGTTTTAATAATATACTTAATTTCGAAAGGAATAAATCCTTTCTGGTATGTCGCTTGCCTTTAGTAAAAAATTATGTTAAGAAAAGGTTTTATTTCTTTCTTACAGTTTTGATTACAAACTTCTTAAAACTTGCAATGTTTCAACGATTAAATTTATATTAAACATTAAAAGAACTGTAAATTGTAATTCCTTTTTTCTTTGAAACTTTTTTTTAACTGTATTATTTGCTTGTTTTTATGTTCATAGAGCCGTGAAAAGCTCATAATAAACTCGTAAATGTAATTTTTGGAAAATATGGATTTGAAAGTAGGTTATTCAATTATACATTCTCTCTCCGCAAATATGAAGATAGATTCACACACGGGTTAAACTATGCGTTGAGGAAGTAGGACAGTTAAATATTCATAAAAGAAACATTACGGTAATTAAAGCGAAAGACGCACCTGCTGCTCCACTCGATATAAACGCGCACCAATCGTCATGGGTTTTACGTTGCCTGCCCGGTCGATTCCCGCCAGGTAGCTCCCCGGTTTACCCAGGGTCTGATCCAATCTCCTCTGCAACTCCTGCGGACAAATCGAACGTGCAATCAACCGCCCGTAATTTTACTCCCAGGCTACGCCGAAAAATGCGGTGATCGAGCGGCGTAGACGTGAAAAAAAAAAAATCATTATTCGCTATTAATATTTCATATTGTTAATTAATATTGCTTTACACCTTCGTCCTTTAGCCTCTTGTTTCCTGTTCACGGAAAAAAAAAACAGCTGAAAACTTCATTGATTCAGCAAATCTACGACAGTCGTAATATACAGACAGTCAATTTTCGATGGTAAAGTAGCAAAGTTGATGGCTGAATAACATTAGCGATTTATTAAACCATCAAATCTTCTTAACTATAAATGTGGAATTCGAGCAGTAAGTTATAGGTTTGCTGTATTACCCAATTAATTTTTTTTCTGTGTTTCTGTGATTTAATGCAATTTTGTGATTAAGAGCGAGTTCGTGAATTACCGCAATTCTTGCAACATGAAACAGACATTGCGATATAGACGCAGCAAAGTGAGACGCAAAAGGCGGCATTTCAAGATCGAAATTAACACGGTGCTGTAATTAAATAATGCGCAAACGAGCATCGGTTGCAATTAAATCAGCAGTTAAAAATTCCGTTAGCAGGACTCGCTGCGAAACACCGGAGGATATTATCGATCTCCTCGATATACATATAATGGAACTTTATATTCGCTCGTCGCAAAGTACTGAAGTTTCTTCGGCAAACAAAAGACCGTATGCTCACAGAAATTGAGTCTACCGTGATTGACGTTTTGTTTTTGCAGGCATTTTAAAGTCGTCATTTTTTCCCTGCGGCAATTGTTGAACGATATTTGAAAACAATTTTGCAAATAAATTAACATCATTTAATGTAATTTAATATTAATTAATGAATATGTCACATTAAATAAACACATTAAATAAAATTGTCAATATATGATATACCGAATTGTTTAAAATCACAAATTTTTCTTTGAAGTTTTATGTTAAATCGTTACGCACATACGAAAAACGACAAAAAGATATCAGCGGAAATTAATTTCAAATGAGCACCATGAAAGCACAACGAAATACCAGCAAAAATGATTTATTATAATTTAAGTTTATTTTATTTTATTTTTAGAAAGATAAGGTTTGCACTGCACCTCTTGATGTACAAATGTATAACAGATTATAGCATATATACATATATATGCTA
>NW_017304512.1:356814-362535 GCF_001594115.1 Trachymyrmex septentrionalis | reverse complement strand
CAACTGCACTCTTGATGTACAAATGTATAACAGATTATAGCATATATATACATATATATGCTGTATATATTTCTCATATATATATTCCGAAAGTGTCTTAACCTTCAAACTCATACACCTCCCTTGAGTACCTACTAATAGTACACAGGTGCGAAATGAGATTTGACATTTTTAATTGCAAGTCTCTTTTGAGGATTAAAATAGAAATTTCTTTAAAACCATTCTTTTCTGAGATATAATTTTCTCACAAATCCAACAGTACCACTCAAATTTAATGGAAAAGCATATTTTAACGCAGTGAGGATAAGCCGCGGCAACTGTCAGCAAATTGAAAATTTTTGTGGTGCGAATTCGCACTGGTGTACAGTTTGAAGGTTAAAATTCATGTGTTAAGGTATTAATACGTACGTGCGATCGATCTTTAGGTACCCGATGAGTGTAGATGTAAACCGCGACAACCATGTCGATTAATTGATGGCTCTATTTTGCGTCGTGTACCAATGGTTACATTGTCCCGCGAACCGACGCGGACTTTGTACGACATGCCCTTCAATATTACGTGTCGAACTAATCGTTGGCGATTGATTAAATACGGAACCAGAATTTGCCATCGACGATCGCTCGCAGTAATATGTCAAATAAGAGCAATTACTGTTTATCACGCGATAAACAGATTTACTTTATCGTGTGTCATTTACTCGTTAGATTACATGACTGAATAATTGCGGCGATTGGTCTTGTGAACGAAACGGTGTTTCTTTAAAATAACCTACTGTGTCTGTATGTTAAATGATAATCTTCGAGTTACGGTATTATAGATGTATTTTCAAGATGAAGGATCGACTCACCTTAATTCGCACCATCATGTTTAGATGACCTTGGCTGTATTGTTCGATGACGTCACGAACGTCGTACGGTTTCCGAGCTTGTTGAAACTTTCTGCGAGCCACGAAGTACTTGATCTTCCTGATTGCCCGAATAGCATTCCGGTGTGCCTCTGTCAACCTAAAAAGAATGACAAAATGCGAAATTTAGACTAGCAAATTGGCAACAGGGAAAAGATACATTTATGTATGAGTACATCTCTTCTTTTTTATTTGCGATACATGTCTAAATGCAAAGTATCATTAAAAATATCATAAAGATAAAAGTATGATCTGGGATAAAAATGTTAATTTCGAATCCGTTGAAATATCACATTACAACATTCAATCATTTTGTTGTAGCGGTTTCAAATCCGCTTGATTCAGTTTAGAAGAGAAATTGATTTCTCCTCGAGTTGCGATCTTCGCTAACTTAATTTTCCTAGTCGATCATGACGCAGCAAGACGCAACTTGATACAGCTCGTTTCCCTTCCGTCGTTAGAAGTAACCGATAAAGTGCAACGCTGAACTCCGTTAATGTAAATTGCATAAAGTATAAAACTGCGCTGCACGTTCAAAGGTAGATACTTCTAAAAGCGTTAACATTTTAACAGTCTCTTTCTGTCTGTTAGGATAATCGTATACGTTGAAAATGAATAAGTTTACTTTTCTAGATAAAGTAATGACGTAATATCGAAAAAGCTATCCTTTTCGTACACTATCCGTGGCCCGCAAAATAATTGTGATATACCGAGTTGGAAAATTGATTCGTGTCAAACGTAATATCACACGTCGGATTACTATTCGAATATTCATCTCGGATTACCAGCTGACCCATATATTGACCAAAATAATGGTTTTTCTTCACTTTCGACTTTGCACTACTCTCATTTGTTAGCTCTCGATCCCACGGCGCCAAAGAATAGAGGAATATGCTCTCGAGAAGAGCGCCTATTCTTCAGGTGTTTACGTCTCCAAGAACGCTTAGCTCCTTGGCAGATGCTTTTGTCGTGAGTGTAAATATGAGACAAAGTGCTTTATGTATGGTAAAACGTCGGAGGAACGTTTACAATCAAGTGTTACAATGGAGAATTCGACTGATCGTAAGAAGAGCTAGTAAGAAATAAACAGGTAGTGAATGCATTTATTTTACTTCGAGATATAAATAAGTCTAGAATGGAAATCATTTCATTTTTTAATAATATCATATATGTACACTCTCAGAAAGGATTTTTAATATCAAGAAAAAAAATATCCTTGACATATTATATACTTATATAGCTCAACCGTACGCAGTATAAAATTGTAACTGTATTAAAATTAAATCGATAATTTTTATTCTACTTCCTCTCGCGTAAAATAAGATCGACATCTTGTCTTGAGACGAATATAATACATATAAATTTAGGTTTATATATTCTTACATTTAGGATAAGTCTATCTAGTGTTATGTACGTGATGCTATAGCATCATGACAGGGAAGCTGTCGTAGTGTAGCGCGCTAGATGAGAAACATGCGGAACGAGAAATCCTGAGTTTGAGTCCTGGCCGAGCCGAGTTTTTCGTTGTCGAAAAATGTAACCTAAATTTTTCTGTTAAGAAAATTAATGAAATAGCATTAAGAATATTTTATTCTGAAAATTTTAGAATTTTTCATTTAAGAAGAAAATATTCTTTTCTGAAAAAAAAAAAATATATATATATATATATGATTGGCTTTATCATTGAACTTATTTTGTTCTATTATAGATCAAGGAATAATAGCATTGAATATAGATATCTTTTCTGTGAGTGTATACATATGTATATAACACTGCTTACACACAAACACATTGTTATATTCAGTGCAAATATTGCTTCATAATTAAAAGAAACTTCGCATGTATGTTTATTTGCAGAATTAACAAAATGCAAAGGCTCTTGTGGTCCAATTTGTACTTAATCCTCTTGAGAAAAAAATTGGATAATAAAATTTTATTATTATTTTTTTTAATTAACGGAAGAGAATTGCGGGAAAATAAAAATATATCATTAAAATTCAATATAGGTACCAAATTTTTGCTATACAACAAGAGTAGTGTAACTCGTAATAATCATAGTAACAAGAAAAACGATAGTAATAAGAAAGACGATACAGTAAATAACAGGATGAAAAACAGAAGAGTGAGAACACATGGAAGAAAATCTGATTTCACGAGACACGTAGGATAATATTTTTAAACAATAAAAATATGTTGGATATCTTTGGTTTAGATGTTTGGATATCTTTCATTGCCGACTGCAATAGAAACGAATGCAGTCGGCAATGAAAGATATCCAAACGAGATGCTTTCTGGTTGGCAAACATAAGAAAGCCTCGGGCCGAAGTGAATGAGAGGCGAAAGAAGTTAAGTGAAGATGGAACAGAAAAATCTGGCAAGTGTCTTTATATACAAGTTTCAAGCATTCACGTGCACATTCGTTTGACGCCGTGAAATCTGGGTCATTTATACCGGCGGTGAAGTAATGGTGAGATGGAAAAAGCACTCACGAGTCCGTGCGAGTGCACGAAAAGGGCCTTTTGTGCGAATACCGTGCGTTTCATTCGCGCCCGCAGAACCGACCTCTTTAAAATGTCAATGGCGCGAAAAGCCGTCGAGAAAGGCCTCCCTTATCACCTCTCTTTCATGAATTTGAGTGCGATGTACGTATAATGAAAATGTGTATATTTTTGCCGCTGCTATTATATATGTATATAAATCTCTATATACGCCTAATTATTTCGTAGATGTTCTTAATTCTTAACGAATAGAAATCAAGCAGATTTTATCGCATGGAAAAATGCTCCGCAATATTAAAAGACAAATAGATTGCATCGGTCCAAATTGAGTTAGAGTTAAACTGTATATACATACCATAAGCTAAATATGTATTATATTAAACACTAAAATTAAAAATCCGAGATTAAATATACAATATATTCAATATATATAAAACATTCTCAACGTTTAAAAAAATATATATATATATTTATTTATTTAAATAAAAAATCTAGAATAAAATATTCTGTAGAATAAAGAGAGAGATATTTCCTTAAGAAAAATTTAATTTCAGAAAGTCTATGTAAAAAGCATTATAATTAAAATTATCTAAATATTATTATACTAATTACACTCTATGAAAATATAGATAATAATACAGATGATAAATGCAGATGTAGCCGCTGTTGAAATAAATTGTAATTTAAATATTTATTCATACAATTACTCGTGTTTAAGAGTGCATTAAAGTTAAACCATATATACGAGTATATACATATGCGTAGGTAATATTCAAACACACTCTATTTTCATTTCTCTCTTGGATGGATCATTCAGCTGGAAGTGATTGGTAATAGACGATGAAAATTGAAAAATGTGAATGCAAATGCAGAAGTGTGATGAAAATGAGAATCAGATTACACGATTACCAAGTTGCAAAACATTACTCCGACACTATTACATCAAACCTTCGCGCATTTGGTTCTCCCTTTAAAGAAGCAAAACTCGAGCTTTAGTAGCTCGACAACCAAGCGGATGCATGAAGTGAAACTACAAGATTTTCGCAAAATTAAATTTCGTTGGAGAATAGAAAGCACATTCTATTCCTCTGGTGCTAGCACACTCGTAACGATCTGTGCGATATTTATCTGTATATTATGATACGAGGTATGCACGAGGTACAGGAAAATTTCTCGGTACTATCGATTCCGCATGCAAAGTAGAAGTAATTTGCATGGAGATATACGTTCCTCGGCTTCCTATACTCTGATTTCGGTCGGCGCGATCTAACTCGATGTACGTATACGCGAAACGGGCGTTTAATAACTTTACGATCGGAGACGGTAGTGGATTCGAGAATTGCTGTAGAAGTTACAAAACAAATCGTAAGTCTTATGATTAATACACATATATTTCGCATGCACGCAGAAAGGATGAGTAAAAAGTCAATCAATATCAATAGATACTTACGTGGTTACTCTCTGGGGTTCCTCGATGTCGATATCAATTTCGTCGCTGGTCGCTTCCGTTACCGAACTCGTCTGCGAGGTGAAAAGACTTCCCCTGCCAACCGGAAACACGCTAGTTAAACTACGGGCTCACGGATCTCGTTCTTTCTATATGGCAAGATTGCTCTGGAGAAGATACTCTTTAGACACAGGCTGGCGCAAGTTGGAGCAGCTTTCGCAAATCGCTGTATGATTTCACAAGAATCACTTTACACAGTAATGTCTATCGTATATTTTATATATCACGAACTTTGCTGGACTTTTACCTAATTTTTTTAGTTGCAATATTTAGGCATGGTGCTTGCACGTGTATTCTCCACAAAATTATTATTAAATGCATCTAGTAAATATTTAGTATTTTATGTTTAATGGGTTAAATCGGAATTTCCTTCTTCTATACAGCGCATGACTTCTGAGAATCTTTCTCCAAAGCAATTTGCTAAATATGCGTCTCTTGACAGTAGAGAGAAATACCGTTGGGAGAAACTATGTAGGCACTAATAAGAAACAGTTAAATAGAAAGTTTGCATTTTGTTTTGAAACGGTGCATTAGGACAATAGACGTATCGCAGATATAAATTCTGAGCTCATGTTAAACAAATGCGGATTGCAGAAAACATTTTGTTCTGTACAAAACAGCGTTGCGTTTTATAAAGATTATATATAAGTTATGTTTAATTTACATAGAGTAACTCCGGTATATACGCTGCACCTATTAAAAACTTAATTTATTAAGTATTTACTATGTTTATAGAGTAAACAAACTGTATCAGTAAAAACTTTGTACTGTCTATTACTATGAAAAAAATATTAGAAATCCGGAATATTTA
>NW_017304512.1:342843-356714 GCF_001594115.1 Trachymyrmex septentrionalis | reverse complement strand
GTATTTACTATGTTTATAGAGTAAACAAACTGTATCAGTAAAAACTTTCTACTGTCTATTACTATGAAAAAAATATTAGAAATCCGGAATATTTCTTTTTCATATTCAAAAAATAAACTTTTTGAAACCCTTGCCGTACTTTTTGAAATTTTTGCCGTATATTCCATAGAGATGGGCTACTTATAGAGGAAAGAGGAGGTATGCACGACTCATGAAAAATTTACAAATAATGCATATAAACAAGACGTATAATGATACAATAACTTATAAAATGTGTTTATAAAGTTTTATGAAAGAATAAGAATGGCAAATATGTATATAAAGTAATAAATAATAATTACAATCTTCCTACATATATTACAAGTGTTATGACATGAGGTACATATTTCATATAATGTGTTCATTGCATTTAGTGCACTGAATTCAATCTGCGCACTTTGTATGCTGTGGGCATAAATCCCGCTCGCTAAAAATGCCGTATATCCCAAACAGGTGGGATACACAAAACAACAAACTAAACAAAGAATACGATAGCAAAGCACTTGTATTTTGCTACACAACATGCTTTACTATTCCACTACACGTATGTATCACAAAATAATCACCAAGTCTTTTACGCGCCCTACAATAATAACGCGCCCTACATAAAGTTTTATTTTATGTAAATTATAATTTATGATGGCGTTACTTATTACAGTGATAAATCGATTCAATTCACAATAATTTCATTAATATTAACAGTAAGAAACTGAAATCATTAACACAATATTAATTTAACATAATGTAACAGAGTAGTTATGGGAAAATTACTCTCACTCTTTCTATTTTTTTTTTACTTCTGCGACATAAATCCCAGCGCAGCGTATTTGCCGGAGTTATATGCTTCAGTAATTCACGATTCTTCATAGACAAATTACATATGAATATCATCCGATATCTTTCAACTTTGAACAAATCGATTAATTGATGCGTTCGAAAACTGATAAAAGATATCTAATGACATTTGTATGTAATATATCGATGATATGCCTCGTCAAATTACCATTATTGTATCAGTATTATTTGGAAATTTGATTCTTTGTCAATAAATATATTCTGATGTTTTCAATTAGTTATCGAATATACTCGTATTAATAATTAATATATAAACATCAAATAATAGATGCTTTTTAGCAACAGAGCTTTTTAGCAACAATCATACACTGCATGATGCAGTAATATCGATTTGTAGTTAAAATATTGCTTAGCTTTTTTATTTTATTTAAATGAAAACTAAAATGAAAATTATATTTCATATAATACATCTATATCCGAATATATGTCGAATGTAATCTCGAAATTTTTCATTACTTTTAGAAAAATAAATGAAATGTAAAAATTTGATATTTGTAAAGTGATATAAAAAAACGATAGTCGAACGCAACATTTTAACTGTATATGGTTGTGTCGACTTGTGTCATAATTAGAAAACACGGAATCGTACACTGTTACACAGTGTTGCCTGTGTACGTTGCTGAAAAACATTAATATTGATATACAAATATAAAGTGATATTTGTAAATAATTTGTGAATATTGCAATTTTTTAGTTTGTGAACAATTTATGTCATATAACTGTACTCCAAATGTTTATTCCGCGAGTATGATGTGGATTAGAATTTTCAACATACTGAAAGTAGCATATAATATATTATGAAACGTAACACATAATACAAACTAAGGATTATATTTTCCTCAAAGAGTTTAATGTATTAGATTCTAAACACTTTTTGCCAAAGCATCCAAATAAATTTTGATTTTAGTGGAAGACCGATTAATTTTTAAATTATCGAAAAAAGTAAGCGATTTATAAGAAAAATCAATATATTGTTTGATTAAAATGATACACATCACTTGAGAAATTTTGAATTTAAAGCGATAATTGTAAGAAAACCCTTAATACATCAACGACTATATTCTCGCTTTTGAGGATCAGCGCGCAATTACTCGCATTCAAGAAGTCCCAGAACATCTCGGTACACTTTTCACTCGATGTCACACGACGGCGTCAGCGAGATTCGGAAATAAGTTCGCCAATTTCATGGTATCAGCTTCGTCTTCTCACCGTCGTATTTACTGAGCTGAAAGGCAAGTCTTCCAAGCGACTCTTCCGCTCGAAGAAACGGACTTAGATATGTTAAAGGTGACGATGTGAAATTCGCGCGGTTATGGCAAATTTTGTACTTGAAATTAATACATTGTATGCAATACAATGCAATGTAACGTAAACAAAACTGATCAGGATTGAAATAATCTTCTTCTTTATTATGGATAATATCCCAACGCATATCTCTCTCTCTCTCTCTCTCTCTCTCTCTCTCTCAACATAAAAATTTATTAGATGTCTCTCACCGATTGTCACGTCTGGCACGATTCGGCGTGCCCACCTTGGGCTCCTCCATGTAAAAAACTACATCGCCCTCGTTCTCAAGACGTTGATTGTCGTTCAGGCCAGTCCCAGCACCAGCTGATATGCCACCCGATATCGTGACGGGCGGCAGAGCCGGCTGTTGCTGCTGCTGGACGTCCATTCGGTTCCGCGATTTCCGCCTCTTCAGCACACTCGCCTTCTTTGCCACCTGGATCATCAGAGACTGAACCCCCGGTGCCCTCCCATTACAACACACATCGAACACAACATGCACTATCCCTACTGGCCAGACACTCGGCCCCTTTCTCTCTCTTTCTTTCTTTTCTTATTTTTTTTTTTTATTTATCTTTCTCAAATTGATGAGCCCATCATCAACGTCATCGTCGTTATTTTGCGGAAAATATGTACAACAGCAACGATTTCTTCCATGAAATGCTCAGAAAGCGATCTATGGAAAATTACGTCGATCGCAAGCCTATGTCGTTTATGACATCCTTTCAGCTTCAAAAAAACAACTCAATCCATATATAACAAAATTCCAAGCGCACAAATATGCCGAGCATGTTACATATAATAAATTTTTCTTCTCAGGACTTTATTTTAATTACAGAACATTTTTTAAAATACTTGGATAAATCATACTAATAATACCGACGAAAACGTTCTACGTGGATATGCGTCTTTTATTCAGGAGAAATCTATTCTTTTTGAAATACATTTGCGTAAACGTTCTAAGAGTAGTATCTTGACATTAAACACATTTTTAAGCATTCGAAATCTCTCCGTAATACTGTACATTTTTCGTACAAAGAATTGTCAAGCTACACGGCCGACGTAAGTTCCCATTTTTATGTCATGAATTCGCGAGCAAGATTTCAAGTCCTCTGAAGATGCGGAGACAAGAAGTAATATGTAGGCATACACATATATATACATACATATATATACATATATATGTACGTAATTCAGGCTCATGCATGTTATAAAATATCTCTAAGTAATGTGAAGTTGCTTTCCACGAGACACTAATCACTATCTTTAGAGAAAAAGAATATATTATATATAGAATATAAGAATACACATACATAAGCTGGGAATACGTAAACACGATTAAATAAACGATTACATTGTTTCTTCATAAGCAAAAACTTTAAGAAGCTTACGCAAAGCCTCGTTCGTTCGAAAAGTAACTTGTACGAACGCGCAGGTAGATTGCCTCGTTAGTTAAAAAAAAAAAACAAAAAATTCAGTATCTTAGTTGGAATTTACAGTTTCAATATTAAAAAGAAAAAGCAATGATATTTCAAATAAATGGACAGTTCGTACAACATTAAATTTAATAAGCGTAATGGTTTCGTAAAAGTTGTTGTTATTTCCTTTTTCGCTTGAAAATTCGAAAATCTTTAATAACGATGAATATTCAAATCCAAATTCCCGACGCAAATTTCGATTCTTGTGGTAGCAATGTGAAATATATATTTTTTAATATGCTATATTTTACATTCAGCAGGTGAGTACAGTGATCTCGACTTACATAATATAAAAAATAAGACATTTCATGTCTTGTAATAGAAACGTGTAAAGAAATGTGATAAAAAGTTTAGGGAAAAATAAACATGCAAAAGTCTCAGGATATGAACTTCTTATTGTACTGAATATTAAGTAATAATTATTTAACGAATTGCCGCTACAATTTCCTTTCAGCTATAACAAAAAAAGTAAAAGTAAAAAATCTCGATTTTAATTCTAAATTATTCGGGATAATGTAGCGAATAAAAATAAAATAAAAATTCATTTCAATAGGAAAATAATTTGTTAAAATAGGAAAAATGATAATTATTATTTGGAGAAGTTCGTATAGTCGTATATGATAGTTCCGTAAATCAATATTACGTTCTGAGGATTAAATACTAAATGCAACCACGATGGCACATTTGCGCAGACTTGATGTCTTTATTACAATTAAGCGTGCAGCAAGAAAGTACGGTTCCCGTAATAGCAATATGAAATATATTTTTTTTCATGTACTACATTCTACATTATGTAAATATGTATTTTTTAATATGCTGTATTTTATTTTACATTCAGCAGGTGAATGCAGTGATCCCGACTTACATAATATAAAAAATAAGGCATTTCACGTCGTGTAACAGAAACGTGTAAAGAAATGTGATAAAAAGTTCAGAAAAAAATAAACATGCAAAAGAGAGTAAGAATGAAAATAAATATAAACCATTTTTTTTTACATACCATCTTCTTTACACAAATCAACTGAAATATATTTAAGGTATATTTTATCATTGTTAAATTATCACTGAGCGTTCTTTCTATTTCTTTTAAATACGCAAAATCGATGCTCGCGCGCGTACGTATAGTATCTGCGCAGTTTTGAAAGAAACGGAGATTGAAAATTTTGGCAGCAGATGCAAAATGGAGATACCGTTCCTATGAAATTAACCGTTTCGTGTTAATTGAGCGTACACTTGAAATGTGCCGATAAACTGTTTTATTCCATTCGATTTTCTTGCGAACTTTCTTGTTGAGGAATGTATCATTAAATTAATATTGTAGTAGCTGTAAACATATGTCTCAAAAATATGTATATATACATTTCCCATTGAATAAGCAATTTTTATGGCAAGTTTTTCTAACTTTATACACAGATACAAAAATGGAACTAGCCATAATAATTGCGAGTAAAATGAAAATCAAATAGCCTTGTACGGAAAAATCAAATGCAATGCTAAAAAATACCGCATCCGTTATTTGATTCATGTTTAAAAGCAATTTATCCAAGGATGACAACTACTGCAGTTCTCAAGCGATTGCGTTTAAAATATAAATTTAATTAAAAAAAAAAGAATGTTACGAAGATAGATGATAAAATTCGCTGATGATAAAATTCGTTGACTGATTTTTTATGAAATTTGTATCTGCGTAGCACGGCGAGTCAATCGATGTATTGTTGAAGCAATGACATTTGCAATTTATATAGTAACTAAAAAAATAAAGATATAAAGTTATAGAGTCCGAATGTATGACTATGTGAATATCAAAAGTTTGCTGACTGGTATTTTATGAAATTAACTGACAATTTTATATGAAAAAAACTACGTTCAAAAACGAATGTAAAATAAACGTTAAAGTATTCTAATGGATATCTGCATACATTTTATGTGCTCAGCATTCCAACTAATAAACGATGTTATTATTGAAACTGTAAGGTATATACATATTCAAAGTCAATCCATTAACAAACATTTCGTTAAAGAGATTGTCCATGATATGTACTACATAATAAAATTAAACAAACAAATTAAACTAATGAATAACAAAAGCGTAACTTTCATTATTTCGTATGTAAGGAGGGATAATGTACAGAAGCCTCTAGCGCATCTTTAATTACATAAACACACGTATGTGACTAGCAACAGAAGGAGAAAACAAAATCATTCGGATTTCAGCGGTAAATAACGGCACATTGAAAACATCGAGCAAAAAATTCGCATTCTCCGCTTGCATCCATCCACTGCCAAATTATCATCGGACAAGTAATAATGTAAAAGTACATGGCCGTCACACATAGTTGTCGCTATTACACAATACTGGGATTTATTAGAGTGGTAAATAATTAATAAAAAATAATATTAGACAGCGAAATTCCTTCGCGAATCCCATCCTTATACGTTAAATTCAGAAATTTTTCGGGTCTGAAAACGTGAAGAATTTAATTTAATCTTAAGTGTTTTAAGCAAATACGTTAATCTCTCATTTTCATGACAATCTGGTATTTCTACGTATATTTAAAATTTGATAATTTATAAATATTGATTAGTATAATTTATTTAAATCAATTAAAACTAATTAAAAACATTAATACCAAACCGGTAATTCAAAATGTTTCATTACTTTTAACAAAAAATAAAAAAATCTTTATCTCACTAGAACTTGCCTAATTGTTGAATTTGGATTCGATTATACAGCGTAAGGCCCAATATAATAATAACTCATTCACTTTTAACGAAACATTCAATAATTTATATATAAGTTATAAATTTTAAAAAACAATCTTTTTCTCGTTATACTTTCAAGTTGTTTCACGTTTATTTGCGCGATAAATCGACACAAAGCAAATTTTTGATTTCTCACAATCCGCTTAGAGCATAACGACCAAGTCCCCTGCGACTCAACGGTATTAGTTGACAATCCACTCGCGCGTGGAAACGCAATCGCGGTAAAAGTCGAGAGATCGTGGCAGCAATTAACGTGGATACGATATCAGTGTAATTCCAGATCCATTAGCGTTCTCGGCTGCGCGCGCGCATCGACCGAATCGCGAACAAGATTGGACGGGTGAAGAGACTGGGGAAAAAACATTTTTCGCGCCTATTTCAATAAGGTGATTACGTGATTCGCAACGGATTAGCGTCTGTCTTGACATGTAAATGTCACGTAGTAATCGCTCGCGGCACTCGGTCAGTTAGAACGTTCAAGAACATTGTGTAAGCAGCTAAGAACATCAACAGTCAACAGCTAAAATACGGCTATGGCGCTTCGATTTTCGCTAAACTAGCAAATGAGAAACTTTACCTTGCCCAAGGGCGTTGACGGCTGACCGGCCGGCGACGGATCCTTGATGTAGATATTCCACGTAGCGACGCTGTTGATGGCCTTATCGGCGGCGTAACACCTCCATAGGCACTGTATCAACATCGCAGCAGCTGGTATTTGCCGATTGAAGTGCTTTTGCCGTTGCTTTTGTTGTACCTTCAGCGCGAAGCCGGAACCTAGAATACCCTGAAAAAGAAATGCGAAAACACCAATTCACGAGACACAATAACAGTCTGATCGTGCTCAATTGTTTCGATTTCTTGTACAGAGATAGACAAATACAAAATTGAAGTTTGAGTTCTTCAGTCAATATTTCCTTTCCAAAAATATCGTAAAACTTGTAGCTTACGAATTACAAGCGATGCAAGATAGAATCCTTGAGAATTCGTATATTCAAAAAGAAAACAAATACAACATAAAAGATTCATATTTCTTAATTTTTAATAAATTTGAATTAACTTCAAATTTATGATTTGACTGCAAAGATATTAATTACGGGAGATTGATTCGATATATTAGTTAAAGAATCTATAAACAACAAGTAACTGTAAGTACAAGGCATTCTGTATATTATAAAAGAAAAAGAGAACAATTCTTTGTAGTAATGTACTTACTGCTGGAAGTGCGAAAAAGGATATAGCAAACACGCTGAAACATGAGGCCACTATTTTTCCCATCCACGTTTGCGGGACTGTATCACCGTAACCTATCGTTGTTACTGTGATCTGTAATATATCGAAAAACGTCAAATACTCTTAATATATATGGAATTACACTGTACACACAATGTCACATTCATAATGATATTGACGATGAATTTAATGTGAAGAGTTTTACCGCATGACACACCATTGACATAATTTGTAAACCCGCAAAATATAATTAATTATACCTATTAATTAGCATATATTACACCCCAATAAGCAATTTGTGCTGCATGTATAAATAGTGCTGCAATTTGCATTGCGACGCAATGCAAGCATTGATATCAATATCGACATCGACATCAATTCATATCGCTTTGTTCGTTGAAATGTATCATTATAATCATGGTGAAAATATACTTCCACTATGGTTAAAGTGATAGTAGAGAACGACACGTAACTGTCGTAGTTATAAGGTTAAGCAGAGAAAAACTTATACGTAGGCATAAAAAAGCTATTGTGTTACGTATTACGTATACGTTTTTCTCTGTCTTACCTTACATCTATAATTCTATAACTATGACAGTTATGCCTCGTTCTCTATCACCAGTAAATTGCGAATCGTTAAAGTTGTTTAAAAAAAATAATCCGTCATCACATTATCGTTCTTGAATTATTTCCACAATTTTTTACATGACTAATAAATCACACATTCGTTTTTACATCGTTTTCTTTCATAGAATTGATTTATTACATTTTATTCTTACATTTAAATTGCACTTTTAATGATTTGGCAGGAAATAATACAAAATCTATTCATATCGATTTTTTAATTATCAAGTACGAGTAAAAACACATAGATTTGCAATTAGATAATGAAGTTAGCGTAGAAAGGGAAAGATATATAATTTAAAAATACAACATTTATAATTAAAAAAAAAACAGAAATAAAACGTATAATTGATTCGTACAAGTTATTTAGAAGTCTCTCTACATTTTATATTAAAATTACAAATAAATAAAACATGTAAATGTAGAGAGATGTTATAGAAAATACACAAATCGTTAAAATAATCAGTAACAAGAGACGGACTCACCACTCCCCACCAAAGCGCATCGGCGTAACTCGCGAAGTCTGTTTTGCCGTCCGGTCCAACTGCATCTTTTTCGGCAAGATATACGAAATAGCTGCTGAAAATGAGGCCTAGGAATCCAATGTACAGTGTTGTAATCAACTCCTGTTGAATAAGAAAAATAAAAAATGTCTCTTGCAACTATTAATACCAAAATTTCATGTGAGTATGTTTGTATCTTTTTGTAAAATGTACATAAATGTAGAAATTGTTATATATTTCCATCCCCACAAAGGTGTTTACACACAGGTATACACTTCCCTGCTTACAAATAGTTAACTTAAAGTCATTGCTAAGATCAACTTCTTGCGTATTTTGGCAATTTTCGAGATATATTCGCGATAATTGGTGATATACCTGACGATGTATGAAAACCACGGAACCCAGAAGCCGCCACGTACCACCTTGACGATCGACGTGAAGCATTCGCAGAATCTGCAAAAACCGAATGCCTCTGATGGCAGAAGTGGCGAATACCTGACCATTGCTTCCTACTGACAAGACTACCATGGACGCTACTACGACAATTAAATCTGAAAAGAAAAAATGAAAAGAGTACCTTATGATAAATACAAAAAAAAAACACAATCGCGATAAATTCGCGAACGTATCTAATATATGTATATCATTATAAATAGGGTAATCTTTATATTGTTATGTCGATTAAATATAGTATAATACACACATGCACACGCAATATCTATTTATCTTAATACACACTCATTTACAAAATACACATATTTATTCTAATATGTATAATATATATGTATTAAAATAAATAATTTTTGGATATCGATTAAGTATGCATATAATCGGCAGCAATTAATATATGTAAAGCGTGTAATCCGATTAATGTCTTATCCGGCGTTACTATTTATCTGCAAGATACGTCGACAATGTACATTGTTAACGATTAAAAACAATTCTCTTTCCATCACGCGTTATGAAATTGCTGGAATAGATGTAATCTCAGCAATTCTGCGGCTGGCCTGTTAATAATAATATTCCATTTTCTACATTGCGGACATTTACTGTTCTGCATTTACAGACGAAATAAAGTAAAATACGGTACATTCTCTCTCTCAATTATTTGAGATTACTGCTGGAGAAAAGATATGCGCGAGATAAAAAAAAAACATAAATACTTAATCCGGCAGGTTCTACTTATCACGCAGACAACAATAAACCACGTAAAATAAATTTAGCGCCGAGACACTACCGTATCTTCAGTTTCGAAAAAACACAACTAATTCAAATTGATTTACCGCAAATTGCAGATACACGAATTATTGGATAATAATAAGGAAATTTAGATGGCGAAAGTCTTGTTCTGATATAATCTTTAATAATTCTGATAATATCTACAAACATAGAGATAATTAAATTTATACAATTAATATATACGGAAATTGATTGGATCAGCAGTTCGCTTTTCAGATAATATTAGGAAAAAAAAAATAAACTCGTTTATTTTATTCTTTCTGTTTTTACTGTTAAGCTTTCAATCACGCATTTGTTGTCAACGTAATAACAAAGTTTACGAAATAGAAACTAGGTAATCAATTTTAGGCGAGTCTTCAATTAAGGGAGAAATTTCAATGTTCACATGTGTTTCATTTGTAAAACGCGTCTGACAGAATGATGATTGCGATACAAAGCGCCAATCTTGATTTTAGTAAAATGGATTCGATATTAAGGCCAGCGTTTAATATCACAAAGTTGGTCAATAGCAACGGTCACAAACGATCCCATACTGCAAACAATACGAAACAAAGGGACGATTATCAAGATCCTATTTTGCGTCAATCGAACAATGCAAATATCAGATTAATTTTGGCTGTATTAAGGTTTGGCCGTGTCGTGGCTCATTGTTAGGAGAAAACGAGCAACAACTCACCTATGATACAAATCGGTTTCCGTATGAATCGTAGCCGTCCACAGCAGCCCATATACTTCGATCTGCAGCCCGCGCTCCATAATCGAACCAAATATTCAACTCCAAAGAACACCACGAGACATATTTCCTGAATAGTAATGAAGTGTAAGTGATCTCCCAACCTTGAACTTGATACTAAAGCCGGTACTCGTAATCGGTTATTGTTTTAAAACTGTCTTATGTAAAGTCTTAAGATGCTAATACGGCTCTATTATCGACTTATGACATCTCAAGACTATACTTAAGTAGGTCTTAAATATAAGAATCGACTATGAATATCGATTTAATTGAATTCATAGCAATCGTGACAAAATCGGCAATTATATATCCAACGTCGGTGAGAAAATATAACAGAATAATTTTATAGATTAATATAGACGTTAGCTAATTCATTTCTAAAGTAAATATACAAAGAACGCGGTAACACTTGAATAGAGTTGGCTATTGTATCGATTGTACTAACGCTGTTGTATGAACGGGATGCCCTAGAAAAACGAGGATGTCGACGTTAGAACTGCAACAAAGTGGGCGAGATCCTTGAGAACTGGCTTATACTATATTCTTTTATGATACAGAACATTGACGAGCTTCGTGCTTTATGCACGCTTATTTTCTTCGCGTTCGCATGGAAAAAGGTGAGAAAGAATCGCGAGCAAAGATTTTTACAATATTGAATACCGATTTATGAACGACATTTGTACCGACGATAGTCGTAGTTTGACGTGTAAACCTTCACAGAGTTTTCACTCTTTAAAAGATGAGAGGGAGGATTAATTTATTTATGCAACCTCGACGGTGATAAAAGAAGAGAAAAAGTTTGTCGTCAAGAACTGTTGTAAAGTCTACTCTCGGGCGAATCAACAAATTTGAAGTGTTCTTTTCGAAGACTAATTAAATGAGGTTTGCTTTAACTTTCTTAAGGAACGTTACAAACCTTTGTTTATGAATTCCTAATCATTCTCAGTATTTAACGTTTCGTACTTGGAAAGTACAATGACAAATAAATGGTGGTATTCTATCAGATGCACTTAATTCTTCCCTCGAGACGAGAGAGAGAGAGAGAGAAACATTACGTTGGATTTTAAGCTTGAATAGAAAAGCATATAGAATAGGCAGAAATATACACCAAGAATAATAGAGATACAATAATTGAAATTCTATTACAAAAATAAAAAAAAAAGATAATTTGCAAAACGCTTGAACCGATATTTTTATCGAGTTTTTAATTCCAATATATATGTACAAATACTATAGAAATATTAAGTATAACAAATATTCTCAATTGCGACAAATGGATGGTTTAATTTGTTTCAATATTAAAAAAAAGATTGCACATTAATCAAAAAACTTTTAGATAAAAGATAGTTCGTTAAAAATCTGTACGCATACTTTATATACATCAAACGTATGTTTTTTTTCCTTTGCACTGGAGGCAAAGGAAAGTACAATCAATGTGGTTGCGATAGAATACTTTTAATTTAGCAGTTCTGCAGTATTTCTTGAAATAGTGTTATTGACATTATTTGATGCAGAGATGCTTTTAATATCCTATCCAGTTATACGCTATATATTATTGTACTTAATAATGAATACGAGCTACTCACCATCCAAAACAGAGTTTCGTTTGCGAAGTTACTGTATTGATCTATCGTTGACAAAACGCTAAATATGAGGCACACCAATACCACCATGAACCTGAAAAGAAAGATATATAATGATGTATGTATATGGCAAACCTTAATTAGAATCTAGTACAGTTATAAAATTCCAATCAGATAAATGATTGATTAGATTAATTCATTAGAACACGTGGGCGTGTCATATATGTACATTAAAATCAGATTTACATCTAAAGCGACTTCAGGGTCTTGATCTAACTCTCTATCATGTAACAAATACAGAATCAAAACATGATTCAATCTTAAAGTTTCACCTGAAGTAGCGATTTGATTTATTAAAAGCATGGACTGTATGTTACAATTAAATGCACATTTAATATAATTAAAATATAATTCTTTAGATTCTTATTAAATTCAACTGCCATTTTCTTTCTTCAGCTTTCGGCTGATAATTTTCGTACTATTGAAAATAATATAAAATTGTTGGATGATTTGTTGATACGTTTGCTCTTGCTGATTACGCTTAATCACTAAAAAAGTAGATGCTCTTAAATAATATTTTTTCAGTTTTAAATCTTTATAAATATAGGTCTGTATTCAGAATGCGTTTTTATCGATAAAAGCGCGCTTTTATCGATAAAAATGCGCTTTTATCTCCGAATTTCTATAATATGCATAATGTAAAGTATAGCGCGCTAACATCGTTGTAAGCGCGTTCTGAATACCGACCATGGAATCTAATTTCTCATATGAATACATGAGATGCAATCACGGTAACATAAACATATGATATTAGAAATAATCTTAGCAAAATAAACTGAAAAGAGATACAATAATTTTAGGGTCAATCTTCTCGTAAAGTAAAAAAAGTTTATCGCATTACAACTTGCGTTTATTTAACCTCTACTCTTATTAGCCTTAAATTCCTTCATTTATAAAGAGTTTTAAGAATTGAAAGTCCGTATCTTATTGTTACGTTTTAAATTATAATTAAAACATATATATTGTACATAATATATTATGCATAAAATTTGTATTAATAAAGCTTTATTAATGATAATCCAGATCAGTATTAAACTTCTGTGATAATTATAATACCATTGGTAATTATAATACGCTTAAACTATCGATATTATACAACAAATCCAACATATTATAATGTAACAAATATTCAATGATCAAAATGCGACATAAATTACATTATTATATTTCTTGACTATATATTACATATATTACAAATTGACTATGTATGATGTTTCAGTTTCTGCGTTAGCAGAACTAAAACTTTACTTTATTGTTAATTCCAACTCTGAATAATAAAAGTGCTGCTAAGGTTACTTAAATTACTTAAATTCTTCCACTAGAATAAACTATTCCTTAAACTATTGTGTCACCTGAGTCTAAACTGACAAATTACTTGACAAACTTACACAGACATGATACTGGACATACACTTTACTGATTACTGGGAAAGTATAACTTTATACTTAAACTTGTAAGAGAATGTTATTATATTTTA
>NW_017304512.1:336848-342743 GCF_001594115.1 Trachymyrmex septentrionalis | reverse complement strand
AATGTATTCGTGATTACTTTGCTATTAATAAATCTTGCTTAATAGATAATATTGTAAAAACTGCGAAAACCACCAATTTTTCAATAAAATAGTGAAATTGATCGGAAATTTAACATTAAAGTATAATACATATGTATAGAAAGAGAGCAAAATTACCGAGATTTTCAAATATTATAATATTTTGGCACATCTATTTTCTAATATATTATAATATAAATTCACTAATTATTATGTATTGTATATACAATTATAAATTAATATAAATCTTGTATAAAAAAAACTGTCCGTTATGAATAAACGTAAAAGATAATTTCATAAAAGTGCATGTTACAAGTATATATTAGACTGTTTAATAAAAGATTCAATTCAACGTCAAAAAATAATTTCGATAAACAGTTTTTATGAACAATAAATTCTACACCTTTTAAAATTTTTTACGAATTTTAACTATAAATCTGTAGAGAATCATGTAAATAACAAATGCTCTTTGATGTATCTAGTTGCATATGCTCATATATGCATTAACTGTGTTGCGTACTTTTGTATGTTTAATAAAATATAATCTTCATACAACAAGATTTGAGGTCGCGTATAATATCGAATTCCGATTGCAAATGTAGTTTCGCAAATGTATTCGTGAGAAGAATCGCGATATCTGTATGTATATCAAGATTCACCTGCACGCTAACTCTTACAAACGTTCAGAAATGTCAGATGCCGATTTTTCTCAAAATTTTTACAGTTCTTATGACAAAATAAAAAGAAATCTGTCATTTAGCCCAAAGTGCATCTGTTCTATTAAAAAAAAAAATTTTTTTTTACAAATACCCGATTTTTATATGTTTAAAGCAATATTTCTTACAAATAAATATACACCCGATATTTTGAAGCTCGGTACACATATAGAACACCAAAATAATAATTAAAAATAGTTAAGAAACGATACTCATGAAAAAAACTTCTTACAGAAACATAACTGGGAGCTGATCTGGATTAACCTTTTTTTTTTTTCCCGTTATTCTAACTTATAAAATAAAAAAATCACTAACTAAATCGCTGTTATCTATCTAAATGTGTATCGAGCTTCAAAATATCGGATGTACATTTATTTATAAGAAATATTGCTTTAAACATGTAAAAATCGGATATTTGTAAAAAATAAAAAAAATTTTTTTAATAGATAAACGCAATTTAAGCTAAAATTAATGACAGATTTCTTCTTATTTTGTCATAAGAAACAACTGTAAAAATTTTGAAAAAATCGGCGTCTGACGTTTTTGAAAGTTTACGTATTAGTGGAAAAATTCGCTTTTAGTCTTCTCGGTCAATTTTTTCAATCCATATTGTGAATCTTAATCAGCCGCTTATCGATGTTGTGCATCGCAACGAACCATAATGACATAGAAAAAAAAAAACGACGTGAAATAGCAAAATAAACCCCGCATATGCGAGGGCACGAACGGGACCGATAATTGCTGTACGATCTCATGATCGATCGGTACTTTCGTTGTTTGTACGAATAATTTATTATTGAGCGTTACCTCGTTAAGCAACGGGACGAATGCGCGGCATTAATGAAAGCGTGCGGCCTTCGCCGTGTGATAACTCTTTAAGATGGCGTGTCGAGGGCCTATAATTCCGACATATGTACAGCACTTCGTGGCTACACGGGTCACCTTCATCGACCTACTATGATAATTGTCTAACATATTCTTCCTTTTTTCCCCGAGCATCGCTAGGAACTCATCCATCTTCCGTCGAGCGTCGGACATCTCGCTACTCACGGATAGCACGCTTTTTGTTTGGCCGTGGAAATGCCAAAGTCACGGGAATGTCCGTTGAATAAAACGCAAAATAACAATTCAACCTATCGCCGAGCTTTAAAAAATTCCTTATATGCAATTAATTTTTTAAATTTTGTTGTTAAATTGTTTTGTACGTGTCGCGTAATAAAATAGATATATTTTTATATCTGAAAAAATTATCTGAAAATTTCTTAATTTTTCAGATATTTTCGGTTCAAATATTTAAACATACATTGGAATATTTTTAAATGCAAATTTAAAATAGATGTAATTATCATCTGGTCTTCTTTTTATTTATACGATGAGGAAAAAATTAAAAGTTATTTATTGACTCAGACTTGAAGAAGAATTGAGGAAAGAAAAGAAACTTTAATA
This sequence comes from Trachymyrmex septentrionalis, assembly GCF_001594115.1. Classification (NCBI taxonomy): domain Eukaryota; kingdom Metazoa; phylum Arthropoda; class Insecta; order Hymenoptera; family Formicidae; genus Trachymyrmex; species Trachymyrmex septentrionalis. Next base: position 340,563 of record NW_017304512.1, on the reverse strand, counting down.
AAATAAGTAACAACGCATAAAAAATTCATTTTTTAACTTCCAAAAAATACAGGAAAAAAAACAGAATAAATACAAAAGAAAAGATTAAAGAAAATCTTTTAAAATGAAACAAAACTTATTCCTAAATCTAAATCAATCTTATCTGAAGATCTAAAAAAAATATCGAACAAGATTTATTACTGTTTGTGAAAAAAAGAAAATATTTTGAGAGATAATTTAAAGATAAAAATGTTTGAATTAGGAAAAATTCTCTGAATGAAAATATCTTGAATTCTTCTGATAGAAAGAGAGATTCTCTAATTCTAGATTTTTAAAAGATAAACACATCGTACATTTGATCGCGTTTGGGAAAAACTCTATACATGAAGAAACAATATCTCGGAAAAAAAAAAACAGATACTTTGTATCAGATTATTATAAGATACTTTGTAAAATTGAATTGAAAAGCTGTGACAAAATCTATAATTATCAATAATAACACTTACACACGTCAATGGGCAGCACGTTATTATGTCTAAACATATAAAATGATTGAGTGTGTGCATCCCTTGTATATCAATTAACCTACATGCGATCGAAGGAAGATAGAACGTGCGTGTATGACTCCTACAGCAATAGTGTCACGTTATGTCGCATCATTTATTCATACTCGTGGTTTAATTACAAATGGATCTCCGAGGGCTCGGAATAACGTAAACTTCTCTGATCGCGCGAACCGCTCGATATGCGCAGGCAAGTATCTGCGCATTAATCATTCTCACGAAAAAAAATTGAATTTACATTTACGCGTGTGCTACACTGTACCTCTAATAAAACAAATTAATTGAAAAAGAATGTAATTGTAATGTTCATTGATGAAGAGACTAAATAATACAATATTATCACGCGTGATGGATATACGCGGCGTAATTCTCCTGTCGTTCCCGACAAATTGAAAGAATGGAAAGGTCAAAGGTAATATTTCGCTGAGAAGATAATTTTTCACTGAAAATCAATTCGTGCTTGGCCATTATTTATGCAATTTTGTAAAATTATGCCCTATACTTTAAATTATAGTAAATAAATTGCGCGTGTCGCGCATGTCCGATGTTTCATTTATCGATTTACGTCGATATCTAAGCAAACTGATTGTGATTTCTTGATCCACTTGATTTCATTGTCAAGATTCGCGCTTTCTGATCGCGTTTAAATTACTGAAAAATTTAATAACGACCTTCCAAGGCACGATATGTAATCTCCATGGGCATTATTATATGCGATATCGATATATCAGTTCGCACGCGCGCGTGCAATTCTCATCTAAAAATAACAGGCCGCACGCAAATAGCTTGCATATGCATTGGGCCTAACAACATGCTGCCATTTACGCCCGTTTGAAAGTAGGCCAGTCGAATTAGAATTACCTCTATTAACAGGGCAAATTTCTTTTATCGTTTAACATCACCATGCATAAGATAATACGCTTACATCACATTTAGCTGACGTTTTAAAACTCGCAAAACTGATAATTGTATTTTTCAGAAAAAAATTACTTCTAATTTACTGCAACAATGAAAACTAAGATTAAAGGTTTAAATTAAATTAATGTAAAACCGTTTTAAAAAGCATGATATAAAGTTAATGACAGATTTCTTAAATCTTTCTTGATTTAATATTTCTAAAAATTTAATCTTATTTTATTGTACAGCAATTGAAATTAATAAAGTAAATCAGCTTCGACTCAATATAGAACTAATGGATAAGTTCCTCATTGCAGCAGAGTCTCTGTCTCTCTCTCTCTCTCTCTCTCTCTCTCTCTCTCTCTCTCTCTCTCTCTCTCTCGACTCTCAAGATTGAATGACTCTTATCCCTTTTGCTGTTATTCTCCCTCCTCGATCACATTAATATCAGGTTAGTAATAGTATGATAATAGATAATAACAGGTACCGTAAAGCCAATCGATAGAATTACTCAAGCAATTAAATATTTACTGCAGCGTTTCGTGCAGCTCAACTTCATTAGTCGGCTATCTAACGATTGTATAAACGTCGCTGCATTAAAGCCGCACGAAGACTATACGCCATAATCATGTAACAATCGAATACGGTCGACGAGTTTACGAAAAAAGTTTGAAAATTTATTTCATCATATCGCTAAATTTTAGAGAGAAAAAATTATAAGCTTTAGGTTTATTTTATGAAAACATTAGTATGAAAAATGCAGCGATACTTTGTAAAATTATTTTTAAATACCGATGGAATCTACAAACATACATACTTCAAAGCTATTGAAAAGCCTTGTGAAAAATTTTTTTATAAGGTAAAAATATATAGCATGGCTAAAAAGGTTAAAAAAATCTTTGTATAGAGTAATTGTGCCAGATAACTTTTAATAAACTTAACAATGCTTTTAGGTTGTTGCTTTTAAAGTTAAGATATTAAAACATATAAAGTAAACGCAAAAAAAATTTACAGAGAAATAATTGTAAAAACAAATTATATGGATATTTCAGTATGCAGGAAAAATGAATATACGATTCCAGAAATGAATGGCGTGTTCGACATAATAGTAGTATCTCGGGTACAAAATGAAAGATGCTTCCGTGGCAATTTCCGAGTGTAGCGTTTTGACTTTTACGTCGTCAAAAATAGCGGCATATTATCAAGAAATCCCGCAATGTTGCAATAAGACGCGCAAAAGAATTTTAGCATATTATCTATTATTAACACATTTACGAGTATCTCTAGTAAACTCGGTTATAATATTTCGAGAAAATTGTGCGAGTTCGTAAACTAGCCATAACTTTAAGTAGATAGCTTTATCATACGTACGCTATTTCACACAACGCGAAGATATCTTGGATTCGATTTTGGATGCATAAAAAATATAGTTACTCTGATAAAAATGTTCTAATTTATTTATAAGCATATAAAGTGCACTTCTTGCGCATTATAAGTATCTTTGACTATTACTATCTTTACTCTTATTGAAAAAAGAATTAATTCCAAATGAAGACCAAAGGCTTTGACATTAAAAATAATAATACACGAAAAGTGCAAATGGTGTTAAAGTATTAATGAGAGAGTACTGTACAATATTGTTTGTATAATATATAAAACAAAATAACAAAATTAAATAAAATGTTAATAGCTTCAATTTCTCGCGCTCTATATCATTTGCGTCCAAACTTAAACGAAAATAAACGGAAAGTGTCGGCAAGATAAAAAAAAAAAGCGAGAAAACTTAGATATATTCGTGACGATCGATTTGTTTCGTGGATACGTTGCCGCGTTTTGTTTTGATAATGAATTATTTAAAAGGCTGCGGTGCTTGGCGACAGTTTGAAAGAAATGAAAAACAGTCTATTGAATAATGCACGAATCCGCAAAATTTTTCAGTGGATGATGCCTGCCGGAACAATAGATGTACTTCGCCGGCCAATGTATACGTTTGCATGACATGAAACCGAAGCACAATGAACGTTGTTTATTAATATTCTAAGACTATTCTAATTTTCTTATACATGAATATACATTCATATAATATAAAAAAATATATAAAAGTCGAAAAAAATCTGCCAAGTTTATGAATAAAGATAATTTGGATAAAAAGGATATGACGAAATACAATATGCAACATTATAATAGACTGCAATTGACTTTGATTGATCTTTCTGCCCTTATCAAGTTTTTATATGAAAAAGATTTTTTCCACTTCCTAAGATATCACACAGGGG